>NC_134356.1:152310842-152330842 GCF_048569485.1 Anomaloglossus baeobatrachus | reverse complement strand
TTCATAGGAGATTCAAATAGAACAACTTGCAAGTGGCCACCTTAAATACCTTTTCTCATGATTGGATACACCTGCCCATGAAGTTCAAAGCTCAATGAGGTTACAAAAACCAATTTAGTGCTTTAGTAAGTCAGTAAAAAGTAGTTAGGAGCGTTCAAATCAAGAAATTTATAAGGGTGCCCATACTTTTGCACCGGTAAAATTTTGTTAAAATGCGGATTGCACATGTTCTGTTAGTACAATAAACCTCATTTCAATCCAGAAATATTACTCCGTCCATCAGTTATTAGTATATGAAACTGAAATAGCTGTTGCAAAAACACAAATTGTTATAAAGAAAAAAGGTTAACATTAATAGGGGTGCCCAAACTTTTTCATATTACTATATATATATATATATATATATATATATATATATACACACAGACACAGACACACACTGTGTTCCAAATTATTATGCAAAAAGAGTTTGAGTGATAAGGTTAGAAATTTTTTGTTTGTCATTTAAACTCATTGATGGTTTTGTGTGTCAGGGCTCATCGTGATCATCGCACAATCAAGAAGTATGTAGCTGATTCAGAGCACACACGTGTGCGTGCTGATAAGGAAAAATTGAGGAATCTTTCCAACAGGCAATTGCGTCTGGTTAAAAGAGCAGCTGCTAAAATGTCTTGTCATAGTAGCAGACAAGTGTTTGAAGCTGCTGGTGCCTCCAACATCCCCCGAAAAACAAGATGCAGGGTCCTTCAGAGGTTTGCAGCTGTGCGTAAGCCATCCTGTCGACCACCTCTATCCAGTGCACACAAGCAGAAACTGCTACAGTGGGCCATACGATACATGAAGACTGACTTCCAAACTGTTTTGTTCACCGATGAGTGCCGTGCAACGCTCGATGGTCCAGATGGATGGATGGAGTGGAGGATGGCTGGTTGATGGACACCCCATGAAAACACGGCTAAGGCGCCAACAAGGAGAAGGTGGAGTAATGTTTTGGGCTGGAATCATGGGGAGAGAGATTGTCGGCCCTTTAGGATCCCTGAAGGGGTAAAGATGAACTCCATAATCTATGTGGAGTTTCTAAAACAGCACTTCCTGCCATGGTTCAGCAGGAAGAACCGTGCATTCCGCAGCAAGATTATTTTCATGCATGATAATGCACAGTTTCATGCTACAAATAAGACATCTGCATCTCTGGCTGCTATGGGTATAAAAGAGGACAAACTTATGGTGTGGCCACCATCTTCCCCTGACCTCAACCCCATTGAGAACCTCTGGAGCATCATCAAAAGGAGTGTCTATGATGGCGGGAGGCAGTTCACATCTAAGCAACAGCTCTGGGAGGGTATTCTGTCCACATGCAAAACAAAGCACAAACCATCCAAAAACTGACAAATTCAATGGACGAGAGAGTTCAGAAGCGTCTTTCGAACAAGGGGTCCTATGTGAAAATGTAACATCACCTAGAATTAAGTTTTGACTTGAAAACTGTTTGATTTCATTTTGTAATAAGCTGATAATGCTTAGAATTTCACAAATGACCCTTTTGGTTTTCAAAATAAAAATAAAAAGGTTGAAAACTCTGCTGTGCATAATAATTTGGAACATGCATTTTGAGTGCATTTTGAGTTTATTATTTTTAAAAATATACTGTTGTCATAGGCAGTTTGATCAAAAACATTTAAAAATAACAATCACTGCAATTCATAGTTAATTTAGGAAAATATGAAAAAAATATTTTTTGCATAATTTGGAACACAGTGCATGTATAATATAAAAGTTGTGTGTGTATATGTTCGTGTGTGTATGTGTATATATATATAATATATTATGCTAACTTGTATCTATTGTCAAAGGTGCAATATGAATCATGTACTGTATCCCATAAAGAGGTGAAATACAGGTTAACGTCCTGTATTTAATTTAATGTAATTTATAGGTGTATACACTAATTTATAAGTGTATATACAGTCCCTGACAAAAGCTCTGTCACTTATCCATGTTGTGAAAATAAAAGCTTATAACCTGACTTTAAATTCATCCATTGGTTTCATAAATTACTCTTTTAAAAGCTGAAACCCTCCCAAATTTGGTTTAGGTTATGAAAATAAAGTTGCTGCAAAGCTGAAATATTGATCATTAATGAACACAGAAAGGTCAGATTTTGGCAAGACATAAGTTTTGTCGCCCACAAAAATTTGTGGTGCTATTAGAGACATATTTTAATATTTTGTGTGACTTCCATGAGCTTGAAGGACTGCATCCATGCAGTTCCACAATGATCCATACAATTTATTGATGAAGTCATCAGTAATAGCAAAGAATGCAATCTTACATGCCTCCCAGATGATGGTTTTGTCTTCGCTTATATCCTACCCCAAACATGCTCAATGATGTTCATGTCTCCTGAATGGGCTGGCCAGTCCTTGATCACTTTGATCTTCTTTTCCAGGAGGAACTTTGTTGTAGAGATGGATGTATGAGATGGAGCACCATCCTGCTGCAGAATTTGACCCCTTTTATGATTGGGAATGTAAGAGGTAGCTAATACTTCTTGATATTTTAGGCTATTGATATTGCCTTCCACCTTGCAAATGTTTCTTACACCCCCATACTGAATGTAGCACCAGACCATGATCTTTCCTCCACCAAACTTAACTGTTTTCTAGATCCATAAGGGCTCCAGTAGGTCTCCTGCAATATTTGCGATGGCTGTGGTGTAATTCAACTGAAGATTCATCAGAGAAATCCACCTTCTGCCATTTTTCCAGCGTCCATCTCTTTAGCAGGCTGTGGCACTTGTCAAATGTCACACGGTTTTTTAATTGATTTTTGTTTAGTGCTGGCTTCTGGGCACTGATTCGACCATGGAGGCCATTTCGAGACAGAATCCTACAAACTGTTCTAGTTGACACAAGGACCTGAGGTGACCAGACCTTTTGGAGTTCTGCTGCAGTGAAAGAGGGGCTGGCTTTGGATTTTCTAACCAATAAACTGAGCAGTTGTCTTGCGGGGTCTGCCGGACCTGGGCTTGTCAAAGACATCTACAGTCTCTTCAAATCTTTTTTTTAATTCTTTGTACTTGACGCTGAGACACCTTAAAAGTGCCTGCCACCTCTGCATTGGATGTGGCCTTCAGCCTCTTGATAATCAAGGCTTTGGTCACAGGGTAGATTTTTGGCATGTTGTCAGAGGTCAAGTTGCAGTTCAACTGAAGGTCTGGGGTGCTGGGTTTCTTTTTATATTTACTGAGCACAGGTGAGAATGTAAACTAGGATTGGGTGCATTATATGACAAGGCAACAAAACTTTTGTCTTGCCAAAATCTGACCTTTCTGTGTTCATTAAATGATCAATATTTCAGCTTTGCAGGAACTTTTTCATCACCTAAACCAAATTTGGGAGGGTTTCAGCTTTCAAAAGAGTAATTTATGAAACCAATAGATGAATTTAAAGTCAGGTTATAAGCTTTTAATTATATAACATGGATAAGCAACAGAACTTTTGTCAAGAACTGTACAATAAACACTAATTTCTAAATGTATATGCAATAAACCGTATAAGGTATAAAAAACACCGGTACCAAGTGGAAATAACATTCTTTTTTGCTGCAGTGCATTTCACACTTCCAGGCTGATCTACAGTCCAAATGTCACAATGCCAAGTTAATTCCGAATGTGTAAACCTGCTAAATCTGCAGGGGGTTGAATACTACTTGTAGGCACTGTATTTGCCACGTAAGGCCCTGTGCACACTTGCCGTTTTTTGCCACGGATTTCCTGCGGTTTTCCTGCATGTTATGTTCATAACATCTCTGCAGTGATTCACCAGCAAAACCTATGGGAAAAAAAATGCTGTGCGCACCATGCGGATTTTGACAGCTGCATGTTTTGCTGCGGGATTCCCGCAGCAAAAACAATTGCATGTCACTTCTTTTTCGCAGGTCCCTGCGGTTTCGAGGGCTGGCAGATCAATCACCCGCTTACTCTGGGTCGTCGGAGGATTGATCTCCGGTGTCTGGCCAGATGCTGCTACCCATATAAAGTTTATGGGGAACAGAAGCTGGCCCAAGCAAGCGCTGCATACTCACCGATGATCGGGCGGCTGTCACACTGCTCCTGCGGCGGCTCTTTCATCTTCCAGAGCTGGCTCATTATTCAATCTTGTATTCACACTTTCCCTGCTCACCGGTGGCTGTGATTGGTTGCAGGTAGACACACCCTCACACTGAGTGACAGCTGTCTCAGTGCAACCAATCACAGCCGCCGGTGGGCGGGTCTATAGCGTACAGTAAAATAATTAAAACAGCGTGCGGTCCCCCCCAATTTTAATTAGCAGCCAGGATAAAGCCTCACAGCTGGGGGCTGGTATTCTCAGGCTGGGGAGCCCCACGTTATGGGGAGCCCCCCAGCCTAACAATGTCAGCCAGCAGCCATCCGGAATTGCCGCATCCATTAGATGCAACAGTCTCAGACTTTCCCCGGCTCTTCCCGTTTCCGTGATGCGGTGGAAATCGGGGTAATGAAGGAGTTAATGGCAGCAGCCCATAGCTGCCACTAAGTCCTAGTTTAGTGATGGCAGGCGTCTATATGACACCCCCTCATCACTAAACTGTAAGTGAAAGTAAATAAGCACAAACACCCCAAAAATCCTTTATTTGAAATAAAAGACAAAAAAGCCCCCTCTTTCACCACTTTATTAATCCCTAATAACAGCCCTCCAGGTCCGACGTAATCCGCAAAATTTCCTACGACGCTTTCAGCTCTGCTACACCTCGCACTCACAGTGAGCGCCATAGACCACGACTGCTCACTGTGTTGGTCAGGACGCAAGTGAAGTGAGCCGCCGGGATCAGCGGTGACTTCACTGATGTGCTTTGCGGTGACAGGTGGAGGACTCGGCTGTCACTGCACATCAGCTGACTGAAGTCACCACTGATCTTATACTCACCACCTCCTCCGAGGCTGCCTCCGGACACTGCTTTCCTGCTTATGCATATGCAGTTATGCAGTGCACAGCTGACCTGCAAACAGCAGAGCGCCGGAGGCAGCCGCGCGGGACAAAAGCACGGCCCGGAGACTTCAGCACCACGGACATCAGGAGCGGGGAGAACTGTGAAATCCCGCAGGGAACAACCTGCGGCAATTCCGCACCAAATCCGCACCAATACGCAACATACCGCATGCAGATTTCGGTGCAGATGTTTTGAGTTTTTTGCCGCAGGTGCGGAAATCTTTAAGAGCCTGCAGAATTTTCTTAAGAAAATTCCTTTTTCCAGTGCGCACAGGGCCTAAGAGAAAAACAAAGTACTGGATATAATAAAGTGATTAATACTGTCACACATATGCCTGAGAGTGCCATATATTAGGGAAGTATAAAAAAAAAAAAAACTATCCTAGAGGGAACTATTTCTTTGGGAAGATGTCAAATAGGTTAATAATAACTTCAATAAAATGTTTCGTATTCCCTATTTAGACCAGTTGGTTCAAGAGTCTGAAGAGCGTGAATTCAATAGACCTCTCTCTAGAACTTGAATTTGTATGTCAGTTAAAGCGTGTGAAGACAGACTGATTACCTTCTGATGACCATTCCTCTGAAAACCATCCAATTGCTAAATTCGTGGTTGAAGTTGTTTTTGTCCTCCAAGTCTAGTTCTTTGTTTACGTATATCCCACGTTTCTGAGTGGTTGGAGGAGATTTCACCATCATTTATGATACAGAGGAAAAGGATTGACTGCTCGATTTTGATTTTTGGATTAGCTGTGGGCTGTTGCCATTTGAAGATTTTATTATTCTCAAAATCCAATAAATCACTGTTAATTTTTTTCCCTCTAAGTTCACTAATTTCCTGTTCCCACTTAATAATAATTTTATCCAGGTCTGAATACATTTTTTTTAAAGGGAACCTGTCAGGTCCAATATGCACCCAGAACCATGAGTAGGGCTGAGCGGATCCGGTTTGTAGAAATTTGGATCCGCTTTGTTTCAAAGATTTCCGGGTGCCGGATGCAGAATTCCGGGTGTACGATCTGACACTGGGGAAAATAATTAAAAAATAAAGAAAATCAGAAATAAAACAGCATTTCATACTTACCAAGACTCAGTGTCATGGCGGCACACTGCTTTTGAGTCATGCATTCATTCTCTGTACTATGCATTGTATGCACACAGCTTTCCATGTTTTTCCGGCTGTCCACTCGTCTGCGATTGGTTGCAGGCAGACGCGCCTACAGCCTGTGACAGTATCTGCCTGCCGTGCAGTCATCGCGCCTTAGTCATTCCACAGCCAGCGGTCATGCTCTATGGCCACTCACTGTGTAATGTAGCAGAGCTGAAGTGGGGTGGGACCTCGTGTGGATTACGCTGGACCTGCAGGGTGTTAGGGGTTAATAAAGTAGTGAATGAGGGTGCGTGTTTTGTACTTTATTCCAAATAAAGGATTTTTGTCTGTGCTTATTTACTTTAATTTACAGGTTAGTGTGAGGCAGGTATCTCATAGACGCCTGTGCCATCACTAACCTAGGGTTTAGCAACAGCTGTGCGCTGCTATTAATCCCTTATTACCCTTATTGGCACCGCTCCTGGCCAACAGGAAGAGCCAGTAAAGCATTGGGATTATCACATCTATTAAATGCGGCAATACCAGGTGGCTGCAGGCTGAAAATATCAGCCCCCAACCGAATTTATCATGGCTGGGTATCAAAATTAGGGGGGACCACACGTCGTTTTTTTAAAAAAAAATATTTAACAAAAGAAAAGCCGCATGCGGTGCCTCTTCTTTTGCTACACAGCTAAGATAAGCACAGGGCTAGGGGCTGCAGCCTGCTTATCTGTGGCAAAAACAGCGACAAAAAAAAACCCTGTTTTTTTGCCAGAAAGTGTAGATTGGATGCAGGAATATGGTGGAAAAATTTCAGCATCAAATTTGCATCCCTTAGCCCAAAAATGAAAAAAAATATATATATATTTTTTTTTTTGCCAGGAGATGGAAATTTGGTGCTGAAATCCTGGTGCAGATGATTTCAGCACCAAATGAGCACCTCCTGGCAAAAAAAGCGGCAAAAATCGCGGCAAAAAATGCATCAAAAACTGCGTTTTGGGTTTTTTTTGCCAGTAGGTATAGATTGGGTGCAGGAATATGGTGTATAAATTTCAGCACCAAATCTGCATCTGTTGGCCAAAAACACTGCGATTTTCTGCTAGGAGATACAGGTCTGTGAACTCGGTGACTTACACCTGAGAGGTCAGGTTACCTGCGATCACAGGTGAAGGACCGTGGCAACCTCTAAGACCCGTTTCACACATCCGGCATTTAGCCGGATCCGGCACACATGCAGTACAGTACATTCATTTACAGTGGAAGCGCAACACCATGCAGTTGTGTGCTTCATGAAGCACAACTGCATTTGTCCGCATGGTGTTGCACTTCCACTGTAAATTAATGTACTGTACTGCATGTGTGCCGGATCCGGCATCCAGCGAAATGCCGGATGTGTGAAACGGACCTAACTGTGACCTCAAATGACCTGAGTGACGTAACCACTCATTGCGCTGCTCATTTAATTCTCTGGAGCTCACAGCGAGTGGTCGTGCTCTATGGCCACTCGCTGTGATATTCATATGTAGCAGAGCTGGATGCGGTGTGGGACTTCGTGTGGATTACGCCAGATCTGCAGGGTGTTGGTGGATAATAAAGTGGTGAAGGAGGGTGTGTTTGTATTTTGTTTTCCAAATAAAGGATTTTTCTCTGTTTGTTCTTACTTTTATGTACAGGTTTATTATGCAGGTATCTCATAGACACCTGTGCCATCACTAACCTAGGGCTTAGTAGCAGCTGTGAGCTGCTATTAACCCCTTATTACCCCTATTGGCACCGTCCCAGGCCAACTAGAAGAGCCTGTATTGCATCAGGATTGTCACATCTAATAGATGTGGCAACACCGGGCGGCTGCTGGCTGAGAATACCAGCTCACAGCTGGCTTTATCTTGGCTGAGTATCAAAATTAGGGGGGACTGCACGTAGTTTTGTTTTTTTTTTAAATTATTCATTTAAATAATAATAATTAAAAAAAAGCCGCATGCGGTTTAATTTAGACTGGAATCACACTTGCGAGGGACTCCCACGAGTCTGACATCACAGCACACTTCTGACAGGAGCGGGCATGTGTTTCTAGGTACATGCACGCTCATCTTCAGAGCGCTGTAGGAAGGCAGGAGTGATATCATGTCAGACTCGCACGAGTCTGACAGCGCATCAACGGCACAACCGTGCACACTTCTGACAGGAACGTGCATGTGTTTGTGAAACACATGCACGTTCACCATACTGACCCGCAGACACAAACTGCTTTCCCCGCCTACCGGTAGTCTTGCTGCCTGTGATTGGCTGCAGTCAGCTGACACGCGCCATGGGCGGGCAAAATAATGAATATTGAATTGTTGACTCTGGAAGGGAAAAGCGTGACCTGGAAGGAGTTTGCTGCCATGACACAGCCTCGGGTGAGTATACCGCGCGCGCTCCTGCCCCCATATCTCCTCTACAGACGTTTTTAATCTCCGGATTCTGGTACCCATAGCCTTATATGGGAACTGGATTCCGGAGTGGATCCAGATTTTTTTTTTTCATTGCGGCAATGATCCGCCGGTCCCGGATTTTGGTGGATTCGATTAACTCCCCATGAGCAGTTCTGGGTGCATATTGCTAATCCTTGCCTAACCATCCCTGTAAATTGTGTAGGCCGCAATACGGAAGTCAGAACAGAGACCACAGGAGGAAAGGCAGGACACTGGAGCGCAGGTGGATGCAGTGAGTGTGCGACACGGAGCCGGGACCAACGAGGAACAGGTATAGACGAGGTAGCAAGAGAGCGGGCTCGGCTGGGAGCGGGGCTCCCAGGGGTTGAAGCGACGGGTGGTGGGCGGAGCGGTCGGATGCATTGATTTTACAGCTATATAAAGCAATAGACAGAATAATAATAATATTTTCATGCAGGTCTGTACAATGGCAGAAACACAACCTGCTAGGCCCTTAAACCAATTGGCTGGATTCATAAAAGAGAATGTATTTCCCCACTTTGAGTCTTTGTTGGCATCATGTATGTATATATATATATACAGTACAGACCAAATGTTTGGACACCCCTTCTCATTCAAAGAGTTTTCTTTATTTTCATGACTGAAAATTGTAGATTCACGTTGAAGGCATCAAAACTATGAATTCACACATGTGGAATGAAATACTTAACAAAAAAGTGTGAAACAACTGAAAATATGTCTTATATTCTAGGTTCTTCAAAGTAGCCACCTTTTGCTTTGATTACTGCTTTGCACACTCTTGGCATTCTCATAATTAGCTTCAAGAGGTCCTCTCCGGAAATGGTCTTCCAACAGTCTTGAAGGAGTTCCCAGAGATGCTTATCACTTGTTGGCCCTTTTTCCTTCACTCTGCGGTCCAGCTCACCCCAAACCATCTTGATTAGGTTCAGGTCTGGTGACTCTGGGGGCCAGGTCATCTGGCATAGCACCCATCACTCTCCTTCTTAGTCAAATAGCTTTTACACAGCCTGGAGGTGTATTTGGGGTCATTGTCCTATTGATAAATTAATGGTGGTCCACCTAAACGCAAACCGAATGCAATAGCATGCCGCTGCAACATGCTGTGGTAGCCATGCTGGTTCAGTATGCCTTCAATTTTGAATAAATCCCCAACAGTATCACAAGCAAAGCACCACCACACCATCATACCTCCTTACCTCCTTCTCCATGCTTCACGGTGGGAACCAGGCATGTAGAGTCTATCCGTTCACCTTATCTGCGTCGCACAAAGACACGGTGGTTGGATCCAAAGATTTCAAATTTGGACTCATCAGACCAAAGCACAGATTTCCACTGGTCTAATGTCCATTCCTTGTGTTCTTTAGCTCAAACAAGTCTCTTCTGCTTGTTGCCTGTCCTTAGCAGTAGTTTCCTAGCAGCTATTTTACCATGAAGGCCTGCTGCACAAAGTCTCCTCTTAACAGTTGTTCTAGAGATGTGTCTGCTGCTAGAACGCTGTGTGGCATTGACCTGGTGTCTAATCTGAGCTGCCGTTAACCTGCGATTTCTGAGGCTGGTGACTTGGATAAACTTATCCTCCGAAGCAGAGGTGACTCTTAGTCTTCCTTTCCTGGGGCGGTCCTCATGTGAGCCAGTTTCTTTGTAGGGTTTGATGTTTTTTGCCACTGCACTTGGGGACACTTTCAAAGTTTTCCCAATTTTTTGGACTGACTGACCTTCATTTCTTAAAGTCATGATGGCCACTTGTTTTTCTTTACTTAGCTGCTTTTTCTTGCCATAATACAAATTCTAACAGTCTATTCAGTAGGACTATCAGCTGTGTATCCACCAGATTTCTGAACAACACATCTGATGGTCCCAACCCCATTTATAAGGCAAGAAATCCCACTTTTTAAACCTGACAGGGCACACCTGTGAAGTGGAAACCGTTTCCGGTGACTACCTCTTAAGGCTAATCAAGATAATGCCAAGAGTGTGCAAAGCAGTAATCAAAGCAAAAGGTGGCTACTTTGAAGAACCTAGATCATAAGACATATTTTCAGTTGTTTCACACTTTTTGAAGTATTTCACTCCACATGTGTTAATTCATAGTTTTGATGCCTTCAATGTGAATCTACAATTTTCTTTGTCTGTACTGTTTGTGTGTGTGTGTGTGTGTGTGTGTGTGTGTGTGTGTGTGTGTGTGTGTGTGTGTGTGTGTATGTGTGTGTGTATGTATATATATATATATATATATTAGATATCCAGTACAGACCAAAAGTTTGTGCACACCTTCTCGTCTCTAGAACAACTATTAAAAGGAGACTTTGTGCAGCATGCCTTCATGGTAAAATAGCTGCTAGGAAACCACTGCTAAGGACAGGCAACAAGCAGAAGAGACTTGTTTGGGCTAAAGAAATGGACATTAGACCAGTGGAAATCTGTGCTTTGGCCTGATGAGTCCAAATTTGATATCTTTGGATCCAACCACCGTGTATTTGTAGAAAAGGTGAACGGATGGACTCTACATGCCTGGTTCCCACCGTGAAGCATGGAGCAGGTGGTGTGATGGTGTGGTGGTGCTTTGCTGGTGACACTGTTGGGGATTTATTCAAAATTGAAGGCATACTAAACCAGCATGGCTACCACAGCATCTTGTAGCAGCATTCTATTCCATCCAGTTTACGTTTAGTTGGACCATCATTTATTTTTCAACAGGACAATGACCCCAAACACACCTCCAGGCTGTGTAAGGGCTGAATGAGCGAGATGGGGTGCTATGCTAATGACCTGGCCTCCACAGTCACCAGACCTGAACCCAATCGAGATGGTTTGGGGTGAGCTGGACCGCAGAGTGAAAGCAAAAGGGCCAACAAGTGATAAGCATCTCTGGGAACTACTTCAAGACTGTTGGAAGACCATTTCCGGTGACTATTTCTTGAAGCTCATCAAGAGAATGCTAAGAGTGTGCAAAGCCGTAATCAAAGCAAAAGGTGGCTACTTTGAAGAACCTAGAATATAAGACATATTTTCAGTAGTTTCACACTTTTTTAAGTATTTCATTGCACATATTTTAATTCTTAGTTTTGATGCCTTCAATGTGAATCTACAATTTTTAGAGTCATGAAAATAAAGGAAACTCTTTGAATGAGAAGGTGTGTCCAAACTTTTGAACTGTACTGCATATATATATATATATATGTCCAACAATGTAGACCAGCTCACTCCTGTGAATCACCTGGATAATGCTGTTCTGAATTGCTTGGACCATTATATTTTAATGAATTTATGAATAAAAAGAAGGAACATTTTTTTAACAGCATCCTGGATTGCTCACGTTATTGCTGGACTCTGCCTTGTTGTTGTTCACATTTGTATGGATGGACTCCTACATCCTGATCCGGGCACATCGGAGTTAACCAGGTCAGCTGAGGATCCAGGTGATTCACAGGAGTGAGCTGGTCTACATTGTTGGACTCATATGCTGTTGGGAGCTTTGACCGTGCTTGTCTCCACAAAGAACAGCTTTTTACTATAGCAGGATTTACCTTTATTGATCAACTGAATACAGCATGTTACCATCCAAGGATTCCATGGGAGATACACAGGACCATACGGTACGTCTTAATAAGCTTGCCAGTATTTTTCAGGAAGATATAAATGAAAATTGTCCTGTTGTTGAAAGTACTAACTCCATATTAAATAAATTGGAGCAATCCTTACGCAAGGAGCAAAAGCTCTGGTGGGACCACAATTCCCTTAATGGTTATTTGGAAAGGAAAATGATACCACGTGGTCTCAGATTGTTTTTTAAATCTACTACTGCTTATGGAGCGGACTTTCAAAAAAACTGGGGCATTATTCTGAGTGAGTGTTCACTTAAATTGATTAAATTGATTATACAGGAGGAAGATAAAGAACTTGTTAAAATTAATAAAGAAATTTAAACTATTAAAAACTCTAAGGATCTGGAAATTTCAGACACCATTACTAAATTCCAGGACCGTATGTACAACAACTTAAAGAGAAGGGAGAATTCCATTATAGCCATAAAGAAAAGAAAATTCTTGAGAGATCTTGAGGATTATAAGAATGATAAAATATATAATTGGGCTAGTAATCCTCCCTCCATTTTGAGAAAACACAAGCCTTGGTACAAGAAACCTAAGGTATCTTTCAATTCCACGGCCAATTATGATACTTCTTTTGGAGAAACATCGGATGAATTAACGGACTCCTCGGTTGCTTCAGTAGCCAGTATTCAGACTGGTGGCAAAAAACACCAAAAGGAACTTCCAGCAAGAAGGTGCCTTGCCAAAAAACGATCTTGCAAGAGGGGAGGAAGGAAACATAAGTCCAAAAGTCTATCATGACGTTCCGCAAGCGCCGTTAACAGAGATTCCTGTATTTAATCTTTCTAGTTATATTTTGACAGATTCACAAATTGGACTTTTGTCTAAAGGACTAGGTTTCTCTCCAGTCACAAAATTCAATTTATCTGACACTATTGTTGATATCAATAGATTTGCACGCAATTTGACCCTTAAAGTTCATTATAATGAGGATAATATTCATGTGTATAATGATTTATCATCTACCAGTGTATCATTGTATAATAATTGTATTCATTTTAGTGAACAGGTAGCGGTCTCCAATCTAAGACAACTAGAGGGGGAGACAGAGCTGGAGCATAGGGTGAATTTAAATGAGAGGTTTCAGACTCGTAATCCTATATTTTACCCAGTAAAATCGAGACCTCCTTTCCTTGATTTTTTTCAAGAAACAATTGAAAGTGAGTTGGTGTCTCTTTACAACCATGTGGAACATCAAGAGGTTAAATTCAATCTGAGTACTTCTGAACATAGGGCAATTAATGAGCTGAGAGCAAACAGCGATCTCCTTATTGTCCAGGCGGACAAGGGGGGCGCTGTTGTAGCTCTCAATGCTGGTTTATACAGGAAAGTGAACTTGTTGGATCTGGAAAATAGTAGCACCTATGTTGAATTGCCATCAAATCCAACTAATTCATTTAATTCTGAATTATTACATCTGTTACAGGAGGGGATCAGTATGGGTGCTATTTCAGATAGAATTAAGAAGTTTATCTTTTGTGAAACACCGATTGTCCCAATATACCACTCACTCCCCAAAGTTCATAAAGAGGTTTTTCCTCCCCCTCTCAGACCTATTGTGTCTGGGATAAGGTCATTCAGTGAGAAACTAGGGGAGTGGGTGGATTTTTATCTTCAACCCCTAGTGCCATTAACACCAAGTCACCTTAAAGATTCCAAAAGTATGATACAGATTGGAAAAATTTCACTGGCAATCTGACTATATGTGGCTATCTTGCGATGTGGTGGGGTTATATCCCTCTATCCCCCATCACTTCGCGATACGATGTATCACATATTATTTGTCCAGATACAGTAATTACGAGGATTCCATCCAGAAGTTTGTCTCTTCAATTCAGTTTCTTTTGGGTCACAATTATTTTTCGTTTGATGAGAGATACTTCCTCCAGACACAAGGCGTGAGCATGGGCGCTAAGTTTTCACCTTCCCTAGCTAACCTGGTTATGTCCGTGTGGGAGGAAAATTATATTTTTAACATTGATAACCCATACAAGGATAATATTGTTTGGCTGGGTAGATTTATTGATGATCTGATATTTGTCTGGAGGGGTAGCCTCCCGTCTACGAAAAGTTTTTTTTCTTATTTGGATTTGAATGATTTCAATCCTAAATTTACGAGTAGTAGTCATGAGGTATCAACAAACTTCTTGGACCTAAAATTGACCGCAGATTTGGATAGCAATCAGGTCTTGATATCTCCCTATAAAAAACCTACTGCATGCAATAGTATTTTAATGGCTTCCTCTAGTCATCCCAAACATGTCATTCAGAATATTCCTATGGGGGAGCTTATTAGACTAAAAAGGAATACCACATCTAGTGATAGATTGGAGGAAGAAATTGAAATAACTTGTAACAATTTAAAAAAAAAAGGGGGTATCCCAATTGGTCTTTGGAGAGAGCCAAGAAAAAAATAGCAGGCATTGATAGGGTTAAACTGTTGGATTCCACTAAGAAAAAAAGACAGTTTGACTCCAAAAAATCTGGGGTAGTTTTCAGCACCAACTATGGTCCTCAGTTTAATTCTATTGTCAAAATTATCAGAAAATATCTTCCGTTATTATCTCAGAATGATATTTTGAAAAACATTGTGGAAAATAATGATATTGCCTTTGTGGCAAAAAGAGCCCCAACTTTAGCTACATTATTATCACCTAGCATGTTCAAAGATCCAGACAAAATCTCCCCTAGCAACTGGTTAAAAACAATAGGATTTTTTAAATGCGGTGCTAATATTTGTAAGTGCTGCGGTTTTCCTAATAAGTCTAAAATATTTACATCTATTTCCAATGAAAAACAGTTTAATGTTCGTTCTTTTATAAACTGTAATACGGAGAATGTAGTTTATTTAATTAATTGCAATATATGCCGCATGCAATATGTAGGCTGCACGATGAACCCCCTTAAAACCAGAATCCGCAAACATCTTTCAGATGCTAGCAATTTGCCAATGGTTGGTGCATCAGTAGTATCCCGACATTTTTCAAAAAAACACAATGGGGATTTACGCGGTTTTTCTTTTATGGTATAGAGCATGTAAAAAAAACATTGAGAGGGGGAGATTTTCATAAAAAAGTGCTTGCAAGAGAGAGTAGGTGGATATTTGAGCTGGGGACCCGCATGCCACAGGGCTTTAACCCCTTCACGACCGCGGGCCGTAAAATTACGTCCTATTTTAACGTGACTTAACGACCAGGGACGTAATTTTACGGCCTAAACTTCATTTGATTGCCGTGGCCATAGCAACGGCTTTCAAATGATGTCCCCTGCTGTTTCTTACAGCAGGGGACCTTTGCTTGACCCCAGGGGGGGCGGCATCGCCACCCCCTATCGACGATCGATGTGATTGGCTGTTCAACTCTGAACCGCCAACCACATCGATCGCACTAATTTCGTCAAAAATAATGCCCGAATTAGTGCGATCCTGTGAGATCCAGCTATGAGATGCCGCAGCTGCAGCAGCATATCATAGGTGGACCTCAAACATGCCGCCCCCAGCCCCTGCAGCACTGATTGGAGCGATCGTGCTATGACGCGCAATCGCTCCAATCAGTGTGCAGTGGGGCGGTCTGATCTGCCGGTGGCCGCCCTCCCCAGGCCTGTGCTGGCCTGTGAGCCCTCCCCCAACATGTCTGCAGCGTGGAGTGGCTGGTACTTTTGGTACCACGCCACCGCTGCTGCTGCCGCCGCCGCCTCTGATGTCTCCGCCGCTGCAGCTCTAATGGTAAGTATTCCGCTCCCTGCGCGCTCCCGTGAAGGCCCCTGCGCGCTCCCGTGAAGGCCCCTGCGCGCTCCCGTGAAGGCCCCTGCCCGTGCCCCCCCCCGATCTGCCCCCCTACACCCCGATCTGCCCCCCCGGCATCCCGATCTGCTACCACCGCTGCTGCTGCAAAGTGAGTACTGTACTGTACTCACTTTGCAGCCCATGCGCGCTCCCGTGGTGCCCCTGCGCGCTGCCGTGATAGCCCCTGCCGTGCCCCCCCCGCGATCTGCTCCCCCCAACCACCCCCCCCCCCGACATCCCGATCCGCTCCCCCCGCGATCTGACTGCCTCCCCCATTATCTCTATTCTGCTTCTGCAGCTCCCTCTCCGGTCTCCCCCTCTGCTCTCCCCCCCTCCCCCTCTGCTCTCCCCCCCTCCCCCTCTGCTCTCCCCCTCTGCTCTCCCCCCTCCCCCTCTGCTCTCACCCCCCCCCTCTCCCCCTCTGCTCTCCCCCGACGTCCTCTTACCTGTCTTCACCGGCCTGATCACATCTGCGTCCATCGCTGGGTCCTTCCTGGGCATTCTGCTGATCTGCCTGCTGCTCCTGTAAAGCTGTCCATCTCTCTGCCATCTGTTCCTCTGCAGCTCTTCTGGTCAGTGATCCTCCTGCTAGTCCTGTGGGTACTGTGAGTATAACTTTTTTTTTTTTTTTTCCGTATCCCCTGTCCATTTTTACACCTCATCCGTCCGTGCGTCCCGCCAAGCGCTGATCAGGGATGCAGATAACGGATCTGCATCCCTGCTCAATTTTTGGCGTGACTTTTTTTTCCGTATCCCCGACGCTTTTTGTATCGCATCCGTCCGTGCGTCCCGCCAAGCGCTGATCAGGGATGCAGATAACGGATCGGCATCCATGGTCAATTTTTGGCGTGACTTTTTTTTCCGTATTCACGACGCTTTTTGTATCGCATCCGTCCGTGCGTCCCGCCGAGCGCTGATCAGGGATGCAGATAACGGATCGGCATCCCTGCTCAATTTTTGGCGTGACTTTTTTTTCCGTATCCCCGACGCTTTTTGTATCGCATCCGTCCGTGCGTCCCGCCAAGCGCTGATCAGGGATGCACATAACGGATCGGCATCCATGGTCAATTTTTGGCGTGACTTTTTTCCGTATTCACGACGCTTTTTGTATCGCATCCGTCCGTGCGTCCCGCCGAGCGCTGATTAGGGATGCAGATAACGGATCGGCATCCCTGCTCAATTTTTGGCGTGACTTTTTTCCGTATTCACGACGCTTTTTGTATCGCATCCGTCCGTGCGTCCCGCCGAGCACTGATTAGGGATGCAGATAACGGATCGGCATCCCTGCTCAATTTTTGGCGTGACTTTTTTCCGTATTTGCGACGCTTTTTGTATCGCATCCGTCCGTGCGTCCCGCCAAGCGCTGATCAGGGATGCACATAACGTATCTGCATCCATGGTCAATTTTTGGCGTGACTTTTTTTTTTACGTATCCCCGACGCTTTTTTTTATCGCATCCGACCGTGCGTCCTGCAGCGGCCGATCAGTGCACTGCGTCTGTGCGTTTGAAAAGTCAAATGGCGCTCCTTCTCTTCTGAGCCCCGCCATGCGCTCAAACAATTACTTTCCACCACATATGAGGTATCTGCGTACTCAGGAGAAAATGCACAATACGTTTTATGGTGCATTTTTTCCTGTTACCCTTGTGAAAAAAAAAGCTACCTAGTTGAAGCAACCGTTTTGTGGTAAAAAAATAAAAATTCTTTTCACGGCTCAACGCTATAAACTTCTGTGAAGCCCCCAGGTGTTCAAAGTGCTCACCAAACATCTAGAAAAAATATTTGAGGGCTCTAGTTTCCAAAATGGTGTCACTTGTGGGGGAGCTCCACTGTTTAGGCACCATAGGGGGTCTCCAAACGTGACATGGCGTCCGCTAATGATTCCAACCAATTTTGCTGTCAAATGGCGCTCCTTCTCTTCTTAGCCCCGCCATGCGCCCAAACAATTACTTTCCACCACATATGAGGTATCTGCGTACTCAGGAGAAAATGCACAATACATTTTATGGTGCATTTTTTCCTGATAGCCTTGTGAAAAAAAAAGCTACCTAGTTGAAGCAACCGTTTTGTGGTAAAAAAATTTTTTTTTCTTTTCACGGCTCAACGCTATAAACTTCTGTGAAGCCCCCAGGTGTTCAAAGTGCTCACCAAACATCTAGAAAAATTATTTGAGGGCTCTAGTTTCCAAAATGGTGTCACTTGTGGGGGAGCTCCACTGTTTAGGCACCATAGGGGGTCTCCAAACGTGACATGGTGTCCGCTAATGATTCCAACCAATTTTGCTGTCAAATGGCGCTCCTTCTCTTCTGAGCCCCGCCATGCGCCCAAACAATTACTTTCCACCACATATGAGGTATCTGCGTACTCAGGAGAAAATGCACAATACATTTTATGGTGCATTTTTTCCTGTTACCCTTGTGAAAAAAAAAGCTACCTAGTTGAAGCAACCGTTTTGTGGTAAAAAATTTTTTTTTTCTTTTCACGGCTCAACGCTATAAACTTTTGTGAAGCCCCCAGGTGTTCAAAGTGCTCACTAAACATCTAGAAAAATTATTTGAGGTCTCTAGTTTCCAAAATGGGGTCACTTGTGGGGGAGCTCCATTGTTTAGGCACCTCAGGGGGTCTTCAAACCCGACATGGCGTCCGCTAACAGGTGCAGCTAATTTTGCACTCAAAAATTCAAATGGCGCTCCTTGCCTTCCGAGCACTGCTGTGTGTCCAAACATTTGATTTCCACCACATATGAGGTATCTGCGTACTCAGGAGAAAATGCACAATACATTTTATGGTGCATTTTTTCCTGTTACCCTTGTGAAAAAAAAAGCTACCTAGTTGAAGCAACCGTTTTGTGGTAAAAAATTTTTTTTTTCTTTTCACGGCTCAACGCTATAAACTTTTGTGAAGCCCCCAGGGGTTCAAAGTGCTCACCAAACATCTAGAAAAATTATTTGAGGCCTCTAGTTTCCAAAATGGGGTCACTTATGGGGGAGCTCCATTGTTTAGGCACCTCAGGGGGTCTTCAAACCCGACATGGCGTCCGCTAATGAGTGCAGCTAATTTTGCGTTCAAAAATTCAAATGGCGCTCCTTCCCTTCCGAGCTCTGCCGTGCGCCCAAACAATTGATTTTTACCACATATGGGGTATCAGCGTACTCAGGAGAACATGCACAATAAATTGTAGGGTGCACTTTCTCTTTTCTCCCTTGTAAAAATGAAAATTTTATGGCTAAAGTAACATTTTTGTGTTAAAAAGTAAAATTTTCATTTTTTCCTTCCACATTGCTTTGGTTCCTGTGAAGCACCTAAAGGGTTAATAATCTTATTGGATGTGGTTTTGAGCAGTGTGAGGGGTGTAGTTTTTAGAATGGGGTCACTTTTGGGTATTTTCTGTCACCTCGGCCTCTCAAAGTCACTTCAAATGTGATGTGGTCCCTAAAAAAATTATTTTGTAAATTTTGTTGGAAAAATGAGAATTTGCTGATGACCTTTGACCCCTTCTAACTTCCTAACGGAAAAAAAATTTGTTTCGAAAATTGCGCTGATGTAAAGTAGACAAGTGGGAAATGTTATTTAGTAACTATTTTGTGTGACATATCTCTCAGATTTATGGGCATAAATTTTCAAAGTTTGAAATTTGCGAAATTTTCAAAATTTTCGCCAAATTTCCTAAATTTTCACAAATAAACGCAAAAAATATCGGCCTAAATTTACCACTGACATGAAGCACAATATGTCACGAAAAAACAATCTCAGAATCGCCAGGATCCGTTGAAGCGTTCCAGAGTTATAACCTGTCAAAGTGACACTGGTCAGAATTGCAAAAAATGGCCCGGTCATTAGGGTGTTTTAGTGGCCGGGGGTGAAGGGGTTAACAATCGTATGGATATCATTATGCACTATTGATACATTGTTGCATTATATGATGCTGGCTATTACTACTGTGTTAGGCTTTTTGTATCACTTTAAAAATAATTTTATGGTCAGGTTATTGGATTTTCTGATTGTATTTTTCTCCAAAATGTTGAATCCTTTTCCTATAACTCTTATGCATGCT
>NC_134356.1:152285842-152308342 GCF_048569485.1 Anomaloglossus baeobatrachus | reverse complement strand
AGCTGATCTGTGTAGAGAGCGGTGAGCACAGCGATGACGTCATCGCTGTACGCGCCGCTAGTGTCCACACAGATCAGCTGACTGGCACAGACAGGAAGACATCGCGAAGCTGCAGGGGGACGGCTCCACACACGATGACTGCTCCACTCAGCGGCGCTGCAGCTGAGACAGAGAGGAAGATGATCGGTGCTGCAGGGAGTGAGGAAGGGTGAGTATAAATGTTTATTTTTTTTTCTATGCCATAGGATTCAGGCCATATACCAGGATGGGGGTATTTTATGAGCAGGATGAGGGTATATAGCAGGATGGGGGTATGTGAGCAGGATGGATGGGGTATATGAGCAGGATGGATGGGGGGTATATGAGCAGGATGGATGGGGGGGGGTATATGAGCAGGATGGATGGGGGTATATGAGCAGGGTGGATGGGGGTATATGAGCAGGATCATATACAAGGCAGGAGGATCGTTACCAGAATGGGGTACCTTGGTAGAGAATTTGGGGACATTACCCCCATAACAGTGTCAGCAGCAGATTCTCGCCCCATAAGTGTGTCATGACCACATTTTTTGGTTAAAATCTTATTTTCCTCCTCTAAAACCAGGGTGCATCTTATGGTCAGGTGCGTCTTATAGTCCAAAAAATACGGTAATCTCTGTTTTTATGAGAGCACAAATACATCTATCTATGACTATTTCTATACATGTATGTACCCCTGATGAACCTCTTTTGAGAGGTGAAACGCGTTTGGTTTTTTCTTGATATTTTTGCCCCATTAATCTTTTGGGGATGCTCAAATTTTGATAGCTGACTCTATGTAATTGATGACTACACCTTACAGATTGATCTGTCTGACTTGTGACAAGATTGTTTATGTCTGACGTATGCATTATCAACTGGGTTGAATGTTTTGTGGGTGATTGCCTGGTAGTGTTAACTTTTGTTTAATTAGGTCATAAAGATATTAGTACCATCAAGAGGAAAAAGGGAGGAGAGAGAATCCAGCACCGATGTAGTAAAAATATTTTCTTTATTCAAAATTCATAAAATGAAAAATCTGACCAAGTGCAGAGTATAAATACGCTTAACGCGTTTCGGAGAAGAACAGACTCCTTATTCATAAGCAATATAATCAGAATGAGTAGCCACAGTGATATATATATATATATATATATATATATATATATATATATATATATATATATATATATATATATATGCCCCTCATCTGAGCCGGATCTATATACATAATCCACAAAATAGTGCTTACTTTATGTACAACAAAAAACAATACAAGAGTAATAAAAATACAAACATGCAGGGATATAAAAACAATGTTAGATAAACCACATTTTCATTGTAATATATACGTAATAGATCATAGCATTGATTTAATTCTACTAAATAACATGCATACGGCTTAGATGTCCAAAGTGCTTGCTTTAAGGCAGATTTCTACCAGTCTCCCTCTCTAGAAGGTCCATTAACCCTCTCCATACCTTGATAATTATAAGAAAAACACAAATCCCCCATTAAATAAAATCTTACAATTATGTGATCTTAGAAAGTGGCTATTTTCTCACCAGGTTCCTTCTTGGATATACTACATAAAGTGCAATCCAATCCATCCATATGGCAGGTCCAGTTGTATATAACGCATCACTTTTTTTTTTTTCTTTTTTCCCAACCTTGACCACATCTGAACATGTCCCGATAGCACAATGCTCTATTTTATATATACGTATATAGATTCAAGAAAGAAACTAAGGGGAAAAAAATCCCCCAAATTTTTTTAATATTATATTGTCATTTAATTTATCTCTGACCACAACTAACATTTATCACAAACAGGGGAAAAAAATAGATCATATCCCAATATATGTTATAATTATATCGGAGAGGGGGGAGGGGAGTAGATGAGGTGATGTACCACTTATAAATCTCTTACTCCCTATCTTATTTTATAAAATATGTAATTTTACTAATTTTTATTATTGTTTTTTATACATTTATGTAAATTTTATGTATTTTATGTGGAAGTTAATGAAAGGGAAAGGGGGGAAAATTCCCATATTCCGTTATATGCTAAGATCTAAACTAACATAACCTCTCCATAATTATAGTATATTAGAAAAAGGTCCATTCCACTCAATAGATATACAATAAATCAGAGCGGTAATTAAGTCCTCCAGGGTAACGTGCATTCAACTTAAGGATTCAAAATGCTTCCCTTGAAAAAAGAAGTTTCTGCCAATCTCCTCCTCTATAGGGTTTATTAACCCTTTCAATCCCTTGAATTTGCAGAGAGCTCACATCGCCTCTATGCACCTCCCTGAAATGTTTTGATAAACCCGAGGTTGTGCGATTTTTTTTTTTTTTTGGTGGGGTCAGATGTGACTGCTGATGTATGTGGAGTGATTATGTTCGTTTAGATCTTAGCATATAATGGAATATGGGAATTTTTCCCCCTTTCCCTTTCATTAACTTCCACATAAAATACATAAAATGTACATAAATTTATAAAAAACAATAATAAAAAATAAATAAAATTACATATTTTATAAAATAAGATAAGGCGTAAGAGATTTATAAGTGGTACATCACCTCATCTACCCCCTCCCCCCTCTCCGATATAATTATAACATATATTGATATATGATCTATTTTTTCCTCCTGTTTGTGATAAATGTTAGTTGTGGTCAGAGATAAATTAAATGACAATATAATATTAAAAAAATTGGGGGGATTTTTTTCCCCTTATTAGTTTCTTTCTTGAATCTATATACGTATATATAAAATAGAGGATTGTGCTATCCGGGACATGTTCAAATGTGGTCAAGGTTGGGAAAAAGGAAAAAAAAAAAAAAAAAAAAGTGGTTATGCGCTTTTACAACTGTACCTGCCATGTGTATGAATTGGATTGCACTTTATGTAGTATATCCAAGAAGGAACTTGGTGAGAAAATAGCCACTTAATAAAATCACATAATTGTAAGATTTTATTTAACCTTTTTTTTTTTCCCCCCTTCAGACACAGGGCGTACCCCTCTCTTTGGGGAAATTTTACATGAAAAAACATTTTATTTTTTATATTTATCATGTCACCCCTTATTTGATTAACACAATTCATGCTCCAATCTTGTTTTATTTTTAGTGAGCTGAACTCTGCATTGTTTCAAGTTTAGAACTGAATGAAAGTTACTGTTTTAGTACTTCATAGCAAGTGGTGCAGCTTGTAACTGACTTATGAAGGCTGTTAAATGTTACCATGAAGAGTGAACATGCAACTATATAAAGTGATTTTTTTTTTGTGTTGTGGTATATTTCAATATTTTGTTAATATTTTTAGGTTCAGATAGCAACTCTGTTGCAGTTAAAAGGTTCTCATACTGACACCGAGCAACTGGAGAGACTACAATCCATGGTTGCACAGAAGAACAATGAAGTTGAGAAACTACTTGTCAAAGTGTGCCAACTTGAAAAATCTCAGGTATGGTAAAATTGTCCAAAACTGGTAGTCCTTTGCTCTTGTTTTTGTTAAATTACTGATCTGGTCACCCTTGTTTTGGTATCACACTTTGCACGAGTGAGAATTTTCAATTTTTTTGACAACTAACCCTTAAGGTATGTGCGCACGTTGCGTACTAGCCCAGCACCGTAAAAGGTGCGCTTCAGAGCGCAGCTGAAAAGCTCCGTTCTGAAGCGCATGGTGCCGGCGAGAACGTGCGCTCTGCCTGCAGCTCCTGCCATAGACAGAGCAGGAGCTGCCGGCAAAGCGCACGGAAGAAGTGACATGTCACTTCTTTTAACGCAGCGCTTCGGCAGTAGCCGAAGCGCTGCGTTGTAATATGCCACGTGCGCACGGCCCCTGCACAATCTCCATAGACTGTGCAGGGGACGCAGGACGCATGCAGTTACGCTGCGCTACAAAGCGCAGCGTAACTGCATGAATTTACGCAACGTGCGCACATAGCCTTAGGCTGTGTGCGCACGTGTGTGTTTTGCATGCGTTTACACTGCTGCGTAAGCGTTCTTCGTCCCCAGCAAAGTCTGAGAATTTAGGAAATTCTATGCGCACATTTCGTTTTAAAACGCAGCGTTTTGCATGCTAAATTTTGTGACAAAAATGCTGCATTCTAAAAAGCAACATGTCTCTTCTTTTGTGCGTTTTGGATGCTTTTTCCACTCTTGTCTATGTGAGAGAAAGCATCCAGAATGCATGAATTCTGCATCCATTCTCCATTCCAAAACGTAACGTTTTGGCTGTGTTTTGAAACGCACATGCAGTGACAAAACACTGCAGAATTTTTTTACGGCAGAACGCGCAGAGCCTTAGTCTTAAAATTTAAAATAAAGCATTTACCACTCCCAATACTCATTTTACTATTAAAATTGATAACTGTCATTCTCTGAAAATGCCTAATGGTACATTACACTTGATTGCCTTTTCTCAACAATTCATTACACTTTCACACAAAATTTTGTGAAGAAGTCAGGCAAAGTTTTGATTAAGTGTAACCAAACCAGAGCCTGAGATGCATGACACTTGATGAAGAGAGGTTGAGGATGTGCAGATATATCCTGAGTAGAGATGAGCGAACCAGTCGTGGTTCGGCTCGAGTTCGGTTCGTCGAACGGAGGTCCCGTTCGAGTTCGGTTCGTCGAACGTTCGACGAACCGAGCTCGAACCGCATAGGAAACAATGGCAGGCATTCACAAACACATAAAAACACCTATAAAACACCCTCAAAGGTGTCCAAAAGGTGACAAACAGCTCACAACACAACACAAACACATGGGAAAATGACAAGGACATGTACTCATGCGAAAACAAAAGAGCTGGACAAGGAAAAAGAGGAGGACACACAGATATATGAGTATATGCAAAGAAACGTCAATGCCATTATTGTGCAACTTGAGCCCTGCTCATTTTAGGCTTCCAATCTGGATAAATTGCCTGAGCTTGCCACGTACGCCTTGGGAATCTTGTCGTATCCTGCAGCCTGCGTTCTCTCGGAACCTGTCTTCAGTGCTGCTGGGGGTCTGCTGGCAGATAAGCACACGTGTCTGTCCACTGACAATGTGGACATGGCTCTCAGAGGACTTTTCTTCCCCTGGGTCAGCTAGGGAAGGCGAAAGGCATGCGTATTTTTGAGAGTGCTTCATGCAAAGCATCTTTTTCTTTTTCAAAAGGGGGTCAACTGATGCCAGTCAAGTGGGGTGTGTGTGGCCCAATTAGTGGAAACGAGGGAGACTGTGGTTGGAGTCCCCTCGCTTTTCAAAAAAGAACCAAGATGAACAAGTCATGGCTCTCAGAGGACTTTTCTTCCCCTGGGTCAGCCAGGGGAGGCCAAAGGCACGCGTATTTTTGAGAGTGCTTCATGCAAAGCATCTTTTTCTTTTTCAAAAGGGGGTCAACTGATGCCAGTCAAGTGGGGTGTGTGTGGCCCAATTAGTGGAAACGAGGGAGACTGTGGTTGGAGTCCCCTTGCTGTGTTTTACATGATTTTCGAAGGGCATGACATGCCTAAGAGGTTGAGTTTCATCATCTGCAACTTGTTGGCAACAGAAAGGCTGCCTTTACACCCTTTTGAGACCGAGGATTTTCGAGACCTTATGCCCATTGCAGTGCCCCAAGAGCCGATGGCCAGTCGTCACTCCTTCTCCAAGAAAGGCGTGCCCGCGCTACCACAGTAGGTCGCACACAACCTCACCGATTCCTTGAGAAACTCTGTGTGTGACAGGGTGCATTTCACCACAGATACTTGGACCAGTAAGCATGGACAGGGGAGTTACATGTTGCTGACTGGGCACTGGGTAACTATGGTGAGAGATGGAGAAGGGTTTGCTGTACAAGTCTTGCCGTCCCCACGACTTGTGTGTCAATCCTTCCTCTGTATGTACAAGTTCCTCCACTGCTTCTGCCTCCTCAACCTCGTGTGGGTCCTCCACCTCGGCCCAAACCCTGTGTGGTCAGTCCACCCTTCCTTGTAACTGCGCCCAAGGAATCCCACACACCTCCTTACTATGCTGGCAGCAGAGCTCAAGGCCATCAGGCGGTCAAATGTTTACTTTGAAATGTAGGGGAAATGTGAGACACCGCTGAGGAATTGTGGACGGTTAGCTCTGGAGAGTGAGACCGAGTTTCATCAATGGTTGTCTCCACTCAACCAGCAGCCAGGGAAGGTCGGGTGCGACAATGATGCAAACCAGTCTGCGACCCTTCTTCAGGGCAATGTGGCACACATGCCTTGTATGGCTCACGTGTTGAACCTGGTTGTCCAGCAATTTTTAAAACACTATCCCGGCCTACATGGCCTTCTGACCAGGGCACGGTGTAACGCCTGCCTGGATCGACACACTCAGATGGGCTGTAAAGGATAGGCTAGAGGGAAGCCACTCACCAAGCTGGACACCAAGAACCCTGAAACCTTTTAACCCCTATACAGTGATTTGGAATTACACTGGTCCCAAGTTGATCAATACCTGTGGAAGGCTGCAGTTCCAGAGAATAGTAGTCATGCAGGGTCAAAACATTAATTGAGGAAGAAGGAACAGAATGGGATGGCCAGTACTTAATCAGAAAACAAGCAGAGGTGAAATGCGGATCGGCCAACGAGGTACATAAACAGCAAGCAGGAAAAGTAGTCACAGGTAACAAGCACACAAAATCATAAAACTGAACTGGGGGTAACAGTAACAAGAGGTTCATAGCTTTGTCTGGCAGTGGTCTGCAGACAGGAGGGGCCTAAAAAAGGGTGCGGTGTATTCCCATTGGTTGTAGCTGAATGATGGTACTTCATCTGTGAGATACCCACCACCTACATTCAGCCTGTGGTTCTGCATCTGTCAAGGTAACGCAGCCCAGTGGGTGAGCATAACCTGCGTCCACCTGCGCCGCTGGCATCGACTCCTTTCCCATCATCAGCACTATGCACGAAAGGAACACGTTGTCACCTGGCGACCGGAGTACAAATTGATTGAGTGGACTACGTTGGTGACTTAACAGCCGTGTGCGGCAATGATGCAAACCTGTCTGCGGCCCTTCGTCAGGGCAATGTGACACACGTGCCTTGTATGGCTCACGTGTTGAATCTGATTCTCCAGCAATTTTTAAAATACCATCCCGGCCTACATGGCCTTGTGCAGCGGGCACGCTGCTATGTGCTCACTTTCATCCTTCGCACCCAGCAGCTCAACAACTTTCATCGCTCCTGAAGTCTTAGGGTCTGGCGGTTAAACGCCTGAAATGCGATGTTCCGACACGCAGGAATTGGAATCTGCACATGTTTCAGCGTCTGTGGCAGCACCGCAGAGCCCTGCTGAAATACGGTATGACGTATACCCTGGGCTAACTTGATCCAGAGGTGGTACAGATCACGCTGCTGGAGTGGTGTCAGATCAAGGACCTATGCACCCTTCTACACAGTTTACAAATATCGACGAAGATCTTTAGCACTGGCGATGCCATTCTCAGCGTGACAATTCTGGTCATCTACAAGATGGAGCACACTGTATGCATTATTCGGAGTCAGGTGTTGGTCCAAGAGGAAGGGGAGGAAGTACAGGAGGAGTCATATGCAGAAGGGATAATAAGATCTACAAGGTCCAGACGGTGAGCGGCACCTAGGCGGAAGTCAAGGGACGGTGGGGGAGAGGGATTAACAAGGGCGCATAGTATCAGCAAAAATTGTTGAGGAAGGTGCAGGAGCCCATGAAGAAATAGAGGACGAACTGGCGATGGGCATGGAAGACTCAGCAGATGAGTGAGAGCTTGCTCACATTTCGGTTGTGCGAGGTTGGGGGGAGAGGGCAGAGGAAGGAGGCACGATTCTCGCCTCTCTTCCACCAACACACCAAGGACTTGGTCCTCCTGGATGCACAAGACACATGAGCGCCTTCTTGCTGCACTACCTACAACATGACCCTCTGATTGTACGAATTCGAAGTAATGCTAACTACTGGGTTGCCACACTGTTAGATCCCCGGTACAAGACAAAATTTGGCGAAATAATTCCTGCCATAGAAAGGGACGCACGTATACAGGAGTATCTGCAAAAGGTGGTACGGATTCTTAGATCTGCTTTTCCAGTAAACACCAGTGCTGCACAGAGTGAATCTCAACGCTGTGTCATAGATAGGAGGAAATGGGCTTTTACTTGTCCACATCTGAGGGACCGAGGGCTGGCTGCTGTGCTGAGATGGCATTGAGTACGGTGTCCCTGCAGAGTTGCACTTTTGGTCATATACCAAATGAGTTGAAAAAGGACAAATGCTGGTGGAAAGGGGAACAGGTGTGTTGGAAAGGGTAAAAAAGTTTTTGTCCGTGGGTTTGTTGGTTAAGCAAAAGTAACATTTGATGAAGAAACAACATCTGTTACGGTGGGACTGGCAGATTTGGATAAGGTGGTATATACTATGTTACCGCTATATAACGAAAATTAATAAGAAAAGAAAGAGAAAGGTATATATCACCATCAGCAGTCAATGTCCACCGTGCTCCCAGATGGAAAAGGAGAGGTTGGCAACTGGAAGGTTAGGTGGAGGATACAGATCTGTGTGGCTATGAAACTAATAGTTGCCTGAACCGAGTTAGACGCCACTCGGATCTTGAGACTGGGAGCCCTGTTAGCGTCACAGGGTCCACACGCCCACCCAGCCCAGGAACTCCCTGTTAACATCACAGGGGCCATTCAGTACGCTGACCGTGTGCATTGGGGCCACACCTGTGGACAGCAGGCGCATCAGCAGCAGCAGGCCTGTTAATGCCACTGTGCTGCACAAGCAGGACTTGTAGGACAGGAGCTGGTCTTAACCGTTCTGCGTTACCAACTGTGGTGGCGGCCTGCATCGACGCCCTATCCCTGCCTACCTCTGGCCTAAAGCCGCAATGGGTTCAACACATGGAGGTGTGCTCTTTCGGAGCATAATAGAAGACTGCGCACCTCCTTGTTGGCTCCAGCCCGTTTTATAACCTGCGTCCGCCCCAAACCAGGGTGGACCAAAATGCACCTCCTGGAGACAAAAGCAGAGTGACACGTCATGAGTGGCATAACTAGCGTCCTATTTGGAACCGCAACTTCAATAATGACCTCATGGCTGCCACGACACAAACACCTCACCAGTCATCGTCTGACCATCAATAATGAGGTGACAAGTCATAGGGGCGGGCCTCTGCAAGCCATTTGGGAGTGGCCTGGCCACATCGTCAGGACACCTGATGCCCTGTGGTCTATATGGGCCCCCCCACATCAGGGGCAGGGCCAAAGAGTTCATTACCGGACCTAGTCTCTGATGCAGTAAGTGCCTGAGCATGGTCAGTTGCATGAAATACAGTCTCTGAAAAAAGACTATCAGCTTTAGCATGGTGTCTCGGCACAAAACAGGACTTAGACCCGGCACGGAAGGCAAGTACCTGTGCAAAGAGGCTTTTCACACTAAGTGTGGGAGCATGCGCTGTATCCCGAAATGAAGACTTAGCCTCAGGAATGGCACAGTCAGGCTGAGCATACTCACTAGGCGAAACACTGTAGTTAGGCTGCAG
This sequence comes from Anomaloglossus baeobatrachus, assembly GCF_048569485.1. NCBI lineage: Eukaryota > Metazoa > Chordata > Amphibia > Anura > Aromobatidae > Anomaloglossus > Anomaloglossus baeobatrachus. The sequence goes on along the minus strand of NC_134356.1, from coordinate 152,298,800 downwards.
CTGGGGTAAATCGGCACACGCATGCGCACTAGCTGCCTTTCTACACTTACACGTAGAGGAGAAATTGCTCTTCGGGTGTGGACTTGGAGATGCTGTCTATGAACAGAAGGAAAAGCTAAAGGAAGCCTCACTTTCTATCCCTCCGAATTATCAAATGCAGCAATTAATTCCCTGAGTTTGCTATAACATTAGCGTAGCAAAATGTGCATGAGGGTGTCATGCAGAGGTGCTAGAAATAGCTTGGCACCAGTGGGACAATAATGAAATAAAACATCCAGTTCTATGATGCCACTAAATGGCAGTATTTTTTGCTATCATTATAGCTTATTAAAAACAGAGCAGGAGGGTGTCCTGCACAGGTGCTAGAAATAGCTTGGCACCAGTGGGACAATAATGAAATACAACATCCAGTTCTATGATGCCACTAAATGGCAGTATTTTTTGCTATCATTATAGCTTATTAAAAACAGGGCAGGTGGGCGTCATGCAGAGGTGCTGCACATAGATTTGCACCAGTGGGGCACTAATGGAGTACAACAGCCACTTCTTGTATGCCACTAAGTTTACTCAATTTTTGGTATTATAATGTCTTAGTAAGTAACAATGAGTTTGAGTGTGCAATGCAGGCAGAGGTGCTGCAAATATCTTTGCACTAGTGGGACGATACAAAAGTCCAACAGCCACTTTTATGATGCCACTAAGTTCACTCAGTGTTTGCTAGTATAATGGCTTAGTAACAATGAGTTTGAGTGTGCAAAGGGCATGAGGGTACAGTGGCAGGGTTGTGGGTCTCTGGGTAGAGGAAAGGAAGCCTGCCTTTCTATCCCTCCTAATGGGGAAATGCAGCGAGGAAATCCCTGACCTTAGCTACACAGACGCTGTCATCTTGTGTAGCTGTTAAACTCTGTTTTCACGGACCTGTCACCTATGGCTCTGACCCTGCCGGTATGAGCCCTTAAAAGGACTGATAGAAAGTGCTATCCCTATGCTGTACAGCGCTGTGTATGGAGCGTACACAGCAGTATCGGCGATAGGAGCTGCGCCAGTGATGACTGACACCAAGGACGCAGAAGGCAGATAATGGCGTGCTGGAGGAAAATGTCCGGTTTTATAATGCAGGGACATGTGACATGGACATCCTATCACACATGTCGTTGCTTCTCTGGCTAAAAGTCCACTTAGCTGTGTGTGTGTCTGGGATTGGCTGACATGCTGGCCCGCCCCACTACACGCGCGCGCTTAGGGAAGGAAGACAAGGGAAAAAAAAATGGCGATCGCCATTATCCATACAGCAGTGATTGGAATGCGCTGTTCCCGCACACTATACACTGAAATTTCATAATAGTGTGACTTACACTATTACAGCGGAAAGCCAGCTAGTAATTAGCTGGTCTTTTTGCTGCTAGAACCGTTCTCGAACGTATCTAGAACTATCGAGGTTTAGCAAAAAGTTCGAGTTCTAGTTCTATCTAGAACAGCCCCCAAAATCACTCGAGCCACGAACTGGAGAACCTCGAACCACGAACCGCGCTCAACTCTAATCCTGAGACTTGCAGTTTGATCTAGACCAGGGGTCTCATACTCGGCTGGGTATATGGGCCACATACAGAAAAAAAAAAAAAAAATTGGAGGCCCACATTCTTTACAAGGCATTAGTTTACATTACAAGAAAATATTATGGTACCGTGTAAAAAAAAAAAAAAGAAAAAAATTGTTTTATTTTTAATTTTTTTTTAAAATTTTTTTAACTTTTTTTATTCCCTTCTTGTTAGTAATATCTTCTTATAATTAGCACCATATAGTTATTTTGTCCAACATCTTGTAGTAATGTTACCATTTTTTGTGCCTATCCTGTACTAATGTGCCCACTTGTTTCCATCCTGTAGTAATTTGCCCTAATGACATACTTCACAGAAACTTTTTTTTTTTTTAATTTTTCTCACCCATCCTCTGTTCCATCAGTGTCCTCTTTTCTGCTTCTTGTTGGCTGCAGACACAACCCTTTGATTATTGCGGCCAGGTGCAGGGAGCAGCAGCCGTCAGCGTTTTACTTCAGTTTAATGTATTGCCGGCGCTGCATAAAAAAGCTCTCTGAACAGTTATACCAATGGTAGCCATCGACAAATAAGAAGCCAGCAGTTGACATTGGTTTATGATGTGAACTGCTGTGTGTATAAGGCTACTTGAGCATGCTCCATTTTTGTCACATTTTTGGAGCAGTTTACATGTCAGAAAGTAATCACTTTTTAATCATAAAAATTTTATTAAATTTCCAGCATATAACATAAGCTTGCAATTATTACCATCTTTTCAGTTAGCCATTAAAAGGTATCAACCACTGAGGACTTCGGTTCTTTTAAACAATTTTTCAGCATATAACAAAGAGATTTGACAATGTCAAACATACAGGTAACAATACAAAAACAGAGTACATATGGGGTATATCAACATATCATTGTGGGACATTAAATACCACTACAGTACGAACTGGGAATAACTAAGGAAAAACATAGGGGAAAAGGGGAGGGGGAGGGGGTGAGCAGCCATATAGATAAATTACCTTAGTGAGTCTAGCAATTTCCCTGGGGTTATCTGTCTCAAGGGGCCAGTTCTAAGTTTCTTCAGGGTTCAGATGAGCCTGGCGGCTGTGGGGGGTTTGAAGGTTGCGGGAGTGCCGTGGCATAAAGAGAAGTTGCCCAGGGGGCCCATTGTTCCAGCACTGCCTCTTTCTTTTTCAGACTAGAAGCTAAACTCGTTTCATATACCCACTGTAGATTCAGCCTTTCTGTTAGCTCTGTCCTAGTTGGAGAAATCGGGGACTTCCACCTGTAAGCTATACAATGCCTACCTGCAATAAGGAAATGAGAGTTAATGGTTTTAAAGAGGTCAGGGATTGTGTCTATACCCATATGTAGAACGGCGAGGGTTGGGGACGGGTGGATCTGGAGAGCAGTGACCTCCCGGATCATTTCAAAAACTAAATGCCAAAATTCAAAGGTCCTCGGGCAGAGCCACCACATATGACTTAAAGTACCTCTGTGGTTGCAGCCCCTCCAGCACAGTGGGGACATATTTGGAGAAAAGGTTGCTAATTTGGTGGGGATATTATACCATCTCAGGTGGATTTTTTTTAGTTGTTTAATATGGTTAAGGCATGAGGAAAATCTTTTGGATCCACTTTGAGGCAGAGTGCTAGGCCTGAGTTGGGAGTGGGGAGGAAAGATCCTTTTCCCATTTAAGCATGTAAGGGAGTTGTTTATCATCTAGCGGGCCATTTAGTAATTTATAGACGAATGAGCGGCCCTTAATTTTTACTATTTTGAAAGAAGTCTTTAATTGAGATGGGGTCAGCTACAAGAGGGTTGGAAAAGATGGAAGCGTTTATGAGAAAGTGGCGTAACTGAAAAAATTGGAACAAGCTGTGCCGAGGAAGGTTGAATTTCTCACACATCTCTGAGTAAGGAAGTAAAACTCTATCTTTATATAGGTCCGCCAACACCACAGGCTCTTTTTTTTACCCATGAGGTAAGGTTTAAATTTGGGATGAAGGATTCAAGTGTTCAGGGGGATATTAGGTCTTAAAGCTTGTGAGTGTTCCACTCTACTTGGTCCAATTTTTCTTCAGTGTTGCTGTTGTGGAAAGAAGATCACCATAAGAAGAGGGGGCTAGAATTAAAGATTCAATGATTTGTTTTGGGTTGTGGCAATTGATTGAGGAAAGTTTGATCTGCAACAATCTCAGGTCCAGTTCGTTTTTCCACCAGTCACGGACCGCCTCCAAAATGGCAGCTCTATGATAGGTAAGAATATTTGGGATACCCATGTCTCCGCCATTTAACTGGGCATGCATGCAGCGCAGGGCTATTCTCATTTTTTTCCCAGCCCAAATGAATTTTCCCATTAGTGAATGGATTTTAGATAGATAGCGGTGTTGGATTGCCAAGGGGAGGCATCTCAGGAGGTAGATAATTTTTGGTAGACAGATTATTTTGAAAGTCTGCATTCTTGTCATCCAGGACAGAGGAAGCAGAGTGAGGCGGGCAAGTTCATTTTCCAGTGAATTTTATGTAGAGCTATCATATTTTTTTGAATTATGGTCTTTAGTGGGGCCAGTATAATACCCAGGTAGGGGATGCCATCCTCTTCCCATTTATAGGGGTATAACTAAGATAAGGCGGTTTTGGTAGCGGGAGGCAGGAAAAGCGGAAAAATGAGGGATTTATTAATGTTTAGTTTGTAGTACGAGATTTGTGAAAAAGAGGTCAAAATCTCCATTATATGCTTCAGGGACACCACCACATTGGTACACGATAGGATAACATCATCTGCATATAAGCTGATCACATTATCCATCTTGCCCGCTTTCACTCCCGAAATCTGCGGACACTCACGGATGGCCTGGGCCAAGGGTGCAATGGCAAGTGCTTAAATGATAGGGGAGAGGAAGCATCCTTGACGTGTCCCATTAGTGATTTCAAAGCTCCGAGACCTATACCCGGACGCCAATACCTTAGCATTGGGACTAGAATAAAGCGCCATTATAGCAGATGAAATAGGGCCTTCAAATCCAAACTTATCTAGTACCGATTTCAGGTAACCCCAGTGTACCCTGTCGAACGCTTTTTCTGCGTCTAAGGACAGGAGCACACTGGGGGTTTTCCTTTTCTCAACTAGCGCGATCCGGTCCAGCATCCTTCTTGTTCCATCCTTCGCCTGTCTGCCCGCCACAAATCCCACCTGATCTGGAGCAATTAGTTTGGGGAGAATTTTATGAATCCTAGCCGAAATAATTTTTGCATACAATTTTAAATCGCAATTCAATAGAGATATGGGCCTAAAGTTCCTGGGGGTTACTGGGGGTTTTCCCGGTTTAGGTAAAGTAGTTATTATGGCCTCAAGATTACTTGGAGAAATAGCTGCTAATTCTTGCCAAGAGGAGAAGATTCTCAGGATAAATGGGGGACAGAATGTCAGTGAATTGTTTATAATATGTGTTAGTTAGCCCGTCTGGTCCAGGAGCTGAGGGTTTTTTTTTGCCGAATTAATTGCCTAACGGACTTCTTGTATATAGAAGGGCAAATTGAGCAATTTTAGCTGTTCTGTGGATAACCGGGGGAGGTTAATACTATTTAAAAAGGAACTAATTGTGTCTTGGGAGGGCTTTGGGGCGGTGGGGTCATCTTTAAGATTGTATAGTGATTGGTAAAAGTCAGCAAATGCATTAGCGATTTCTGTTGGGTTGCGAATTTTTGAATGAGGGCCTGATATAAGGAGCTCTATTTTGTTTTGTACTTCTCTTTTTTTGACACTCTTGGCTACTAAGGCTCCTGCCCTATCACCCATTGCATAAAATTTTAACTTAAAAGCTCTCAAATTTTTCTCATAGTCCACCAAGAGCAATTGGCGGAGCTGTAACCTTAGTAGAGATGAGCGAACCGGTCCCGGTTCGGCTCGAGGTCGGTTCGCCGAACGGAGGTCCCGTTCGAGTTCGGTTCGTCGAACGTTCGACGAACCGAACTCGAGCCAATAGGCTCTAATGGGAGGCAATCACAAACACATAAAAATGCATTATAAATGTACACAAACAGTTAATAAACATTTCTATAACACTTACCGGTCCCCGCGATCCCTTCTGCACTCTGTCTCCTGCCGCTATTCCATCCGATGATCGCTGAATCCTCCCCGTGACCAGCACTGCCAGCAGAGATGCAGGACCTATCGTGACGTCAAAATAGCCATGTGACCAGTCACGTGGCTATTATCTCATTGGCTACAGACTGGTCACATGACTATGACACGTCATGTAGGACCTGCGAGTGCATCTCTCCGGTACACGGTGCACATATGTGTATCGCCGTGTACCGGCGACATGCTGTAGCACACGGTCGACTCCCCGTTCCGTTAGGGACCGGCTGACACAGCCGGTCATTAACTGAGATCACCGTTGCCATAGCAACGTAGTTAGCGGTGACGTCACCGCTAACCGCGGCTCCGAGAGCACCGTTGCTATGGTAACGCGTCTGTCAGCGTTACCGCTGTTACCGCTGACAGCCAGCACTGATCTGCACGCTGCACGCTGCTTCCCGATTGTAGTGATGATTGTAGTGAGGATGAGGTTCCCCAGCCCCAAGTGATGAGCTGGTGAACTTCATCCTCACTACAATCGTCACTACTACTACACTAATGAGGATTGTAGTGAGGATGAGGTTCCCCAGCCCCAAGTGATGAGCTGGTGAACCTCATCCACACTACAATCGTCACTACTACTACACTAGAAAGAAAGAAGACAGAAGAGCAGGATCGTGGAGGGCTGACAGGGGGTAATAAAGATGGAGTCTCTAATGTGTCTGTGTATTTATTTCTATTAAAGTATTTTTTCTCTGTGTGGTGTCTTTTTTTTAACCCTTTATTGGAGATTCTTAATGGCCGGGTCAAACGTGCCTGACATTAAGAATCTCTGGCTTAATACTGGCTAGTAAAACAAAGCCAGTATTAACTCATGATTACCCAACAAGCCACCCGGCTCCAGGGCTGTTGGAAGAGTTGAATACAGCGCCAGATGATGGCGCTTCTATGAAAGCGCCATTTTCTGGGACGGCTGCGGACTGCAATTCGCAGCAGAGGCGCCCAGAAACCTCGGGCTAACCTGTGCTGCGGATTCCAATCCCCAGCTGCCTAGTTGTACCCGGCTGGACACAAAAATGGGGCGAAGCTCACGTCGTTTTTTTTTTAATTATTTCATGAAATAAGTGAAATAATTAAAAAAAACGGGCTTCCCTATATTTTTGGTTCCCAGCCGGGTACAAATAGGCAACTGGGGGTTGGAGGCAGCCCGTGGCTGCCTGCTGTACCTGGCTAGCATACAAAAATATGGCGAAGCCCACGTCATTTTTTTGGTGGGCAAAAAACTTCTGCATACAGTCCAGGATGGAAAGTAGTTGAAGGATTTCACCAGCACAAACTCCAGGCGGATTGTACTTTAAAATAAAAACTTCTTTATTTTCTCATTATTAAAAAGTCCATGCTACAATGGTAAGCCCATATCAGAGAGGACACGTTTCGAACATCCAGTTCTTATTCAGTCTCTGAGACTGAATAAGAACTGGATGTTCGAAACGCGTCCTCTCTGATATGGGCTTACCATTGTAGCATGGACTTTTTAATAATGAGAAAATAAAGAAGTTTTTATTTTAAAGTACAATCCGCCTGGAGTTTGTGCTGGTGAAATCCTTCAACTACTTTCTATGCACATGGACTGGCTCTCCAAATCCTTCTCCGTGCACAACCCAGGATTACTGGCTTCCATTGTAAAGGTGAGCTGGGCAAAAAACCTTTTTCACAGTCCAGGATGGAGTATGCTGAGCCTTGTAGTTCTGCAGCTGCTGTCTGCTCTTCTCCATACAGACAGACAGCAGCTGCAGACCTACAAGGCTCAGCATACTCCATCCAGGACTGTATGCAGAAGTTTTTTGCCCCCTGAAAAGATTATGTGGGCTTCGCCATATTTTTGTATGCTAGCCGGGTACAGCAGGCAGGTACGGCTGCCCCCAACCCCCAGTTGCCTATTTGTACCCGGCTGGGAACCAAAAATAAAGGGAAGCCCTTTTTTTATTATTTCATGAATTTCATGAAATAATTAGAAAACAAATGACGTAGGCTTCGCCCCATTTTTGTGTCCAGCCAGGTACAACTAGGCAGCTGGGGATTGGAATCCGCAGCACAGGTTGGCCTGAGCTTTCTGGGCCCCACTGCTGAGAATTGCAGTCTGCAGCCGCCTTAGAAAATGGCATTTTCATAGAAGCGCCATCTTCTGGCACTGTGTCCAACTCTTCCAGCACCTGCCTGCTATACCTGGCTAGCATACAAAAATATGGCGAAGCTCACGTCCCTTTTTTGTAGTTTTTTGGAAAAAAAAATAAAAAATGCTTCCTTGGATTTTCCATTGCCAGTGAAGGTAACACCAAGCAGTGGGGGTTAGCAGCCAGTAGCTGCTTGGATTACCCTTAGCTAGCAATACAAAAAATGCAGCGGGAGCCCATATATATTTTTTTTAATTATTTATTTAAATAACTAAAAATAAAATGGGCTTCCCTGTATTTTGATTGCTGGACATCACAGTGCTGTAAAAATAAATCTTTAAAAAAATGACGTAGCGCTCCGCGGTATTTTTGATTCTCAGCGCAGATAAAGCAGACAGCTATGGGTTGCCACCCCCATCTGCCTGCCGTTACCTTGGTTGGCAATCAATATACAGGGAAGCCCATTAATTTTTTCTATTTAAAAAATAGTTAAAAAAAAAAATGACGTTGGGTCCCCCCATTTTTGATAGCCAGCTAGGGTAAAGCAGACGGCTGTAGCCTGAAAACCACAGCTGGCAGCTTTACCGTGGTTGGGGATCCAATGTGGAGGTCCCCTCGGGCTCTTTTTTATAATTATTTTATAAATATTAATAATTACACAATAAAAGTAGGGTCCCCCCCAAATTGGATCACCAGCCAAGGTAAAGCGGACAGCTGTGGTCTGGTATTCTCAGGGTGGGAAGGTCCATAGTTATTGGGCCTTCACAGCCTAAAAATAGCAGGCCGCAGGCACCCCAGACGTGGCACATCCACTAGATGCGCCAATCCTGGCGCTTCACCCCAGTTCATCCCGTGCCCTGGTGCAGTGGCAAACGGGGTAATAAATCGGGTTGATACTAGCTGTAAAGTCACCTGAGATCAAGCCCAGCAGTTTGTGATGTTATGGCGTCTATTAGATACCCAACATCATTCATAAACTGTCAGTACTAACAAAAAAAAAAAAATCGACAAAAGAAATTTATTTGAAAAAACAGTCCCCAAAACATTTCCTCTTTCACCAATTTATTGTAAGAAAAAAAATAAAGGGGTCCCACGACGACTCTGGACCATCTAGAATATGGGGGGGAGACACTCAGGGAACTTATCCCCCATTTTCTAGGAGTGCGGACCCTTCATGTGAGGAGTGTGGGTGCAATGAATCTGCACTCACTCTTCTCAGGTCCACAGCAGCAGAGTGTATGTCGTAATGGTTGCTACCAAAGCTGCAATGCCCTGCTCATGAGGTAAGGGCATGCCTAATCAGGAGAACTACTGTAGAGGAAGCTCTGCTCACTGGTATATAGGTGCTCAGAGGTAATAATAGATAAAATTAGTGAGTAACCTCGGCACTCTAAATCTCCCAGACTAAGTCAGTAAGTCACAACGGATAGTAATGCAAAATCACTCTTTATTGGTCCGTATTAAGAAAAAAAAAATGTTTCATAAGCATATATGTTTTTGTCCAAAACAAGTTACAAATGACGTTTCGGCCTGAGCTTTCGTCAGATTGGACTTATCTGCATGTAATCATGAAAAATGACAATAATCAGTATCACATAAGAGTGAGAGAACAATAACATAAACTCGAACAATGTAGAGGTACAATTGGGATGCAGCAAAAAAATTGCAACACAGCAAGAAATGAAACACATGATACAAATGTCATAATACAGTACAAGGACAATATAGTAATAACAAATATGGCGTCAGAGTAGGCTTAGACAGCTCTGGTACGAAAGAGATGTCAATCATAAAGTAACATGTGCAGTAGGTGTAGAGCTACAGTATGCATGGCAGAGCTAATGGGTAGACCGACCATAGAAAAAGAACGGAGAAAAAGTGGAGAAAAAGTGGAGAAAAAGTGGAGAAAAAGTGGAGAAAAGGTGGAGAAAAGGTGGAGAAAAGGTGGAGAAAAGGTGGAGAAAAAAGTGGAGAAAAAGTGGAGAAAAGGTGGAGAAAAGGTGGAGAAAAGGTGGAGAAAAAGTGGAGCACCCTTTGGTGCCTTTCATGTGGCACTAAGGGGTGCTTAGCTTTGTATTTAGCTAAAAAAATGAAAAAAAAAATGACGTAGGGTTCCCCCTAGTTTTGTAGCCAGCTAGGGTAAAGCAGACGGCTGCAGCCTGCAGACCACAGCTGGCAACCTCACCTTGGCTGGTAATCCAAAACTGAGGGCACCCCACGCTGTTATTTTAAATTAAATAAATAATTTAAAAAAAAAACACGTAGGGGTCCCCCAAAATTGGATCACCAGCCAAGGTAAAGCAGACAGCTGGGGCCTGATATTCTCAGACTAGGGAGATCCATGGTTATTGGACTCTCCCCAGCCTAAAAATAGCAGGCCGCAGCCGCCCCAGAAGTGGCGCATCCATTAGATGCGCCAATCCTGGTGCTTCGCCCCAGCTCATCCCGCGCCCTGGTGTGGTGGCAAACGGGGTAATATATGGGGTTAATACCAGATGTGTAATGTCACCTGGCATCAAGCCCTGGGGTTGGTGAGGTCAGGCGTCTATCAGATACCCGACATCACCAACCCAGTCAGTAATAAAAAAAAATAGACGACAAACACATTTTTATTTGAAAAAACACTCCCCAAAACATTCCCTCTTTAACCAATTTATTAGAATGAAAAACAAATCCAGGTCTGGTGTAATCCAAGGGGTTGCCATGACGATCCACACTGTCCCAGTCAATGAAGAGCAGGATGTTCCCCATTGGCTGGGAGAGCAGTGCAGTGACCTGAGCTAACATCAATGGGTCAGCCCAGGTCACTGCAGGGGATGACAAGTGCTGCTGTCAGCGAGGTACATTACCTGCGCTGATCTCCAGCACACTGACAGCCCCTGTCACTGAGTTCAATGACCGGCGCCTTCACACCAAGTATCGCGAGAGGCCCGTGACGTCACCGCTAGTCAGTCTCGGGTCGGAAGCGAGAGGTGATGTGAAAGCGGCGGCCATGGAGGACAGTGACAGCGCTGAGGTCGGGATGGCGGGACTTCATCACCGCAGGTAAGCCGACTGGCACCATGTGTGTACGTGTGTATGCGTGTGTGTGTGTGTATGTGTATGTATGTATGTATGTATGTATGTGTGTGTGTGTGTGTGTGTGTGTGTGTGTGTGTACATGCCGCAGGCAGGAGGGGGCGGAGTGAGCTGAGCGGGGAAGTGTGGGCTTCCTGCACGTAACTAGGATAAACATCGGGTTACTAACCAAAGCGCTTTGGTTGGATACCCGATGTTTATCTTGGTTACCAGCTTGTGGCAGGCTGCCAGCGATGGCTCCTGCACACTGTAGCTGTAAAAAGCCCTGCTTTTTGCTGCTAGAACCGTTCTCGAACGTTTCTAGAACTATCGAATTTTTGCAAAAAGCTCGAGTTCTAGTTCGATCTAGAACAGGCCCCAAAATCACTCGAGCCTAGAACTGGAGAACCTCGAACCTCGAACCGCGCTCAACTCTAAACCTTAGTTTCCTGAGATCGTTCGAAACAGAGGGACTTGGGGAGGATTTATTGAGAGTCAAGGAAATTGATTTGGTTTAAGATAGCTTTGGAAGCTGCCTGACGTCTTTTTTTTTTTTTCTTCTCCCTAGTGGCGATTTTTATTAATGACCCCCTAATGTAAGCTTTGTGAGAGGACCACAATGATTCCTCTTTTACTTCATTATTATCATTAAATTTGAAAAATTCGTTGAGGTCAGATCTTAGTTCCTCAGCTACTTGTTTAGAAGCTAGCAGGGAGTCATTCATTCGCCACCGGTCAAATATAGGCGAGCGATCTTGCTCTCGAATAGTCAAATAAATGGGGGCATGATCCGACCATGATATTATTCCAATTTTAGAATCCAAACAGTCTGTAATAAGTGTACTATCTACCAGAAAATAGTCCAATCGGCTGTAGGAGAGGAACCGAGGCGAGAAGTATGTGTAGTCTCTCTCATTTGCATGATGGTATCTCCATATATCATGAAGGTGGCATTCTGAGACCACTACTCTCATCTCCTTTCTCTGTATAGCAGCATTCGAACTGTCCAAGGAGCTTGACATTAACACATTGTAGTCTCCGCAAATTATTTGCTTACCTCCTGTGACTGCTGAAAGTTTAATCAAAAATTTGCGCAAGAAACAGATCTGGCCTGTATTAGGGGCATATACAGATGCAATAGTATACCTAGACCCATTTATGGAGCAATTTAGAATAGCATATCTGCCGTCAGGGTCTGAGTGCTGGGCTAGCATAATGAAAGAGACAGTATTTTTTACACAAATAAATACGCCCGCTTTTTTTTTTTTTTTGACCACATGCATGCATAATAAATGGGAATTTAGGATTATTCAGCCGATAAATGTCATTTTGGAGAAGATGTGTTTCCTGTCGACAAATCACATCACATTTTGATCTTGACACTTCCCGCCAGAACATAGACCTCTTAGCTGGCGAATTTAGACCTTTTACATTTATAGACATACAGTTTAACACCATTTTGCTAGAACTAGAGTCTCTTGGCTAAGACTTAAAGGAGGGAAGGAAGGTTAGGTAGAACATAACAAGTATAACCAACATTTATCCAAAAGGAAAAAAAAAGTCCAAAAAAGGACCAGCGGCGTGATAGGAAATTGCTGCCCTGGGGGCCAGAAGGACCTGGATGAACCATATCCAGAGGGCCTTCAAGAAAAATAACTAAGTCACAACCACGACTCGGAATATCCGATATCTCATGCTACAGACCACTCTTCATTAATTTTCTCCCTGCGGGATGGCCCTGCGGCTCTCGGAGATCTGTCTGGGAGATTCGCCAGGTTCCAAGAAGAAAGGAGCCGTGCCAGCTGGTGTGGCGTGTGACACACGTGGGTGTTCACTGCCCGGGTGATCAGGATTTTGACAGGGAAGCCCTATCTGTAGGCAATAGCTTCATCCCTTAAGATCTTGGTGTAAGGAGCAAATGCCCTCCGTTTTGCCAGAGTTCCATCCGACAGATCAGGAAAAATGGATATAAGGCGGAACTTCTCAGGCAGGGATGGTTTCTTCCTCAGAGCTTGTAGCAGGGCCTCCTTGGTTTTGTAGAAGTGCAGGCGTGCTAAGGTATCCTGAGGGGCCTCAGCATTAAGAAATTTTGGTTTTGGGAC
>NC_134356.1:152260842-152280842 GCF_048569485.1 Anomaloglossus baeobatrachus | reverse complement strand
CCTAGCATTAGAAAGAAATCTCTAGTTTACTTTTACTGCCCAGGTCCGCTCTCACTATTTTATCCCTAATATTCAGGGACCTACGATGAGACATAAGGGGAGGTCTGTTAAAATCTTTAACCCCTTCTCGACCGCGGGCAGTAAAATTACGTCCTATTTTAACGTGAGTTAACGACCAGGGACGTAATTTTACTGCCTAAAGTTCATTTGATTGCCGTGGCCATAGCAACGGCTTTCAAATGATGTCCCCTGATGTTTCTTACAGCATGGGACCTTTGCTTGACCCCAGGGGGGGTGGCATCGCCACCCCCCATAGGCGATCGATGTGATTGGCTGTTCAAATCTGAACCGCCAACCACATCGTTCGCACTAATTTCGGCAAAAATAATGCCCGAATTAGTGCGAGACTGTGAGATCCAGCTATGAGATGCCATAGCAGCTACAGCAGATCATAGGTGGATCTCAAACATGTCGCCCCTGCAGCACTGATTGGAGCGATCGTGCTATGACGCGCAATCGCTCCAATCAGTGTACAGAGGGGCGGTCTGATCTGCGGGTGGCCGCCCTCCCCAGGCCTGTCCTGGTCTGGGGACCCTCCCCCAACATGTCTGCAGCGTGGAGTGGCTGGTACTTTTGGTGCCACGCCACCACTGCTGCCGCCGCAGACGCCGCCTCTGCTGTCACCGCGCCTGCTCCAATGGTAAGTATTGCGCTCCGGCGATGGCCCCTGCACGCTCCCGTGAAGGCCCCTGCCCGTGCCGCCCCGATCTGCCCCCCGGCATCCCGATCTGCTCCCCACGCGATCTGCCTGCCTCCTCTGTCATCTCTATTCTGCTTCCAAGGTTCCTTCCTTCTGCCTTTGCTTCTCCGCCCCCTCTGCTCTCCCTCTGCCCCCCCCATCTGCCCCCCATCACCCCTCCATCCCCCCCCATCCCCCTCTGCCCCCCCGACATCCTCTTACCTGCCTTCACGGGTCGTCCGAGGTCTTCACTGGCCCGATCACATCTGCCTCCTTCGCTGGGTCCTTCTGCTGATCTGTCCAACGTCCTGCCTGCTGCTGGTGTAAAGCTGTCTATCTCACTGCCTTTTTGTTCCTCTGCAGCTCTTCTGGTCAGTGATCCTCTTGGTACTGTGAGTATAACTTTTTTTTTTTCTTGTATCCTGTCCATTTTTACACCTCATCCGTCCGTGCGTCCCGCCAAGCGCTGATTAGGGATGCAGATAACGGATCTGCATCCGTGGTCAGTTTTTGGCGTGACTTTTTTCCGTATTCGCGACGCTTTTTGTATGGCATCCGTCTGTGCGTCCCGCCGAGCGCTGATCAGGGATGCACATAACGGATCGGCATCCCTGCTCAATTTTTGGCGTGACTTTTTTCCGTATTCGCGACGCTTTTTGTATCGCGTCCGTCCGTGCGTCCCGCCAAGCGCTGATCAGGGATGCACATAACGGATCGGCATCCCTGCTCAATTTTTGGCGTGACTTTTTTCCGTATTCGCGACGCTTTTTGTATCGCGTCCGTCCGTGTGTCCCGCCAAGCGCTGATCAGGGATGCACATAACGGATCTGCATCCCTGCTCAATTTTTGGCGTGACTTTTTTCCGTATTTGCGACGCTTTTTGTATCGCGTCCGTCCGTGCGTCCAGCCGAGCGCTGATCAGGGATGCAGATAACGGATCTGCATCCGTGGTCAGTTTTTGGCGTGACTTTTTTCCGTATTCGCGACGCTTTTTGTATGGCATCCGTCTGTGCGTCCCGCCGAGCGCTGATCAGGGATGCACATAACGGATCGGCATCCCTGCTCAATTTTTGGCGTGACTTTTTTCCGTATTCGCGACGCTTTTTGTATTGCGTCCGTCCGTGCGTCCCGCCAAGCGCTGATCAGGGATGCACATAACGGATCTGCATCCCTGCTCAATTTTTGGCGTGACCTTTTTTTTTTTCCGTATCCCCAACGCTTTTTGTATCTCATCCGATCGTGCGTCCTGCAGCGGCCAATCAGTGCACCGCGTCTGTGCGTTTGAAAAGTTAAATGGCGTTCCTTCTCTTCTGAGCCCCACCGTGCGCCCAAACAATTACTTTCCACCACATATGAGGTATCTGCGTACTCAGGAAAAATTGCACAATATGTTTTATGGTACATTTTTTCCTGATACCGTTGTAAAAAAAAAAAAAAGCTACCTGGTTGATAGAAAAATTTTGTGGTTAAAAAAAAAAATAATTTTTACGGTTCAACGTTATCAACTTCTGTGGAGCCCCTGAGGGTACAAGGGGCTCACCAAACATCTAGATAAATTCCTTGAGGGGTCTAGTTCCGAAATGGGGTAATTTGTGGGGGAGATCCACTGTTTAGGCACCATAGGGGGTCTCCAAACGTGACATGGCGTCCGCTAATGATTCCAACCAATTTTGCTGTCAAATGTCGCTCCTTCTCTTCTGAGCCCCGCCATGCGCCCAAACAATTACTTTTTACCAAATATGAGGTATCTGCGTATCCAGGAGAAATTGCACAATACGTTTTATGGTGCATTTTTTCCTGATACCCTTGTGGAAAAAAAAGCTACCTGGTTCAAGTAACAGTTTTGTAATGAAAAAAAAAAAAATTGTATTCATGGCTCAACATTATCAACTTCTGTGGTGCCCCTTGGGGCTCGCTAAACATCTAGATAAACTCCTTGAGGGGTCTAGTTTCCAAAATGGGGTCACTTGTGGGGGAGCTCCACTGTTTAGGCACCATAGGGGGTGTCCAAAACGTGACATGGCGTCCGCTAATGATTCCAACCAATTTTGCTGTCAAATGGCGCTCCTTCTCTTCTGAGCCCCGCCATGCGCCCAAACAATTACTTTCCACCACATATGAGGTATCTGCGTACTCAGGAAAAAATGCACTATAAATTTTATGGTGAATTTTTTGCTGATACCCTTGTGAAAAAAAGCTACCTAGTTGAAGCAACAGTTTTGTGGTAAAAAAAAATTTTTTTCTTTTCACAGCTCAACGTTCTAAACTTCTGTGAAGCCCCCAGGTGTTCAAAGTGCTCACCAAACATCTAGAAAAAATATTTGAGGGCTCTAGTTTCCAAAATGGGGTCACTTGTGGGGGAGCTCCATTGTTTAGGCACCTCAGGGGGTCTTCAAACCCAACATGGCGTCCGCTAATGAGTGCAGCTAATTTTGCGTTCAAAAATTCAAATGGCGCGCCTTCCCTTCCGAGCTCCGCTGTGCGCCCAAACAATTCATTTTTAGCACATATGGGGTATCAGCGTACTCAGGAGAAAATGCACAATAAATTGTATGGTGTACTTTCTCTTTTCTCCCTTGTGAAAATGAAAATTTTATGGCTAAAGTAACATTTTTGTGTTAAAAAGTAAAATTTTCATTTTTTTCCTTCCACATTGCTTTGGTTCCTGTGAAGCACCTAAAGGGTTAATACACTTTTTGGATGTGGTTTTGAGCAGAGTGAGGGGTGCAGTTTTTAGAATGGGGTCACTTTTGGGTATTTTCTGTCACCTAGGCCTCTCAGTCACTTCAAATGTGATGTGGTCCCTAAAAAAAATTATTTTCTAAATTTTGTTGGAAAAATGAGAAATTGCTGATGACTTTTGACCCCTTCTAACTACCTAACGGAAAAAAAATTTGTTTCGAAAATTGCGCTGATGTAAAGTAGACAAGTGGGAAAGTTTATTTAGTAACTATTTTGTGTGACATATCTCTCAGATTTATGGGCATAAATTTTCAAAGTTTGAAAATTGCGAAATTTTCAAAATTTTTGCAAAATTTCCTACATTTTCACAAATAAACGCAAAAATTATCGGTTTAAATTTACCACTGACATGAAGTACAATATGTCACGAAAAAACAATCTCAGAATCGCCAGGATCTGTTGAAGCGTTCCAGAGTTATAACCTGTCAAAGGGACACTGGTCAGAATTGCAAAAAATGGCCCGGTCATTAGGGTGTTTTAGTGGCCTGGGGTGAAGGGGTTAATATTGGGGTAGGAGTTAGATAAAACATTCCAATGTTTCCTCAAGACTTTATGGATGAATACAGACCATGGATGATATGTGTTTGAAAAAACTAGCCTCTGCTCTTTATCTCTCTGTGTGGATTGTCTGTCTTTCTGCTCATTCAGTAACCTTGAGGGGTAACCCCGCTGTGAAAACTTTATGGACATTTCATCTACTCTTTGTTCAAGCACCTTTGGGTCAGTGACTATTCTCCGCATTCTTTGATACTGTGAGTGTGGCAATAATTTTTTCAGATGAGGGGGATGATTACTAGAAAAAAAGGAGATTATTTTTATCAGTCGGCTTTCTATATAGGTCTGTGTATAGAATATGGTTGTCACGCTTAATGACAATTGTATCCAAAAAATTAATTCTGTCCAAGTGACAGTTCATTGTAAATTTCAGTTCAGACCAGATAGCATTAATCTCATTAATAAAGACCTCCAGGGCTCGAATGCCGCACCTCCAAATACAAAAAATATCCTCAAGGAATCTGCGCCAAAAAACACAGTTCGCTTGAAAAAAAACCACTTGAATAAATAAATTCCTTTTCAAACCATGCCATATAGGCATTAGCGTAAGGAGGTGCGACATTCGAGCCTATCGCTGAGCCACAGCACTGTTTATAGAAGGTATCCTGAAATAAAAAATAATTCTCATTCAAAGTTAAAGCAAGTAGCTCAAGAAAAAACTTTTTTTCTATATCCGAGTAATCAGTCTCATAAGAAAGTGTGAAGTGTCCAGTAAATATGATGGAGCTGATTTGGTTAGTGGGGTCAATATTTTTTCTAACACAATAGCGGAGGCTGCTAAAATAGAATCAGTAAGGGTGACTATTGGCCTCCCAGGTGGACATTGTAGTGATTTATGCACTTTAGGTAATGTATAAAGAATAGGTGTAATCGGATGTTTCTTATGTAGGAAATTGGCCATTTTTTCATCTATTACTTTTAATTCTAAATACCTATTAATAATATTAAGCTGTTTTTTTGAAATGTCAAAAACCGGATAACCATTTAATTTCTCATATACCGCTGTATTGGAGAGTTGGGATTTAATTTCCTGAACATAATCCTTCTTATCCATAATTATGACACTACCCCCTTTGTCTGCAGGTTTTATTATAAGGGAGGGATCATCCATAATGGATTTTAAGGCATTTCTTTCCTCCTGACTGATATTATGAAAATAAATTTGTCTAGCCTTAAAAGTTTTAGTCAATGATTGTATATCCCTCTGCACTAAATTGACATACGTCTCAACAGGATGGTGCGTTTTAAGTGGATTCATATTACTCTTAATCCTAAATGATTCAAACATAAAACATGATCACCATTACCCGGGGTGGTAACAGTTTTAGATTTTTCAGTCCCTGCAAAATGCACACGCAGTCTCAATAGACGAAAAAAAATTTTTAAATCAATGTCCAAACCGAAGAAGTCAAAGTCCGTAGTTGTGCAAAATGATAATCCTTTTGAAAGTACTTGTAGCTGGATAGGTGTCAGATTTTTAGATGAGATGTTGAGGACTAGTGATTCTCTCAAGTCTGGGACCTTGTCCGTATTGGATCCATGGCTCCGCCGATGACGGCGTCCTCCTCGCCTAATAGCTCTACTCTGGTTCTTCGTTTCGTTTGTGTGTGTGTGTGTGTGTGTGTGTGTGTATATATATATATATGTATATATATATGTGTGTATATATATATATGTGTGTATATATATATATATATGTGTGTATATATATATATGTGTGTATATATATGTGTGTATATATATATATATATATATATATATACTAGAAGGTGGCCCGATTCTACGCATCGGGTATTCTAGACTTTACGTATTGTGTAGTTCATGTATGATTTTTGTTATATATATATATATATATATATATATATATTCCCCAGCCTCTCTCCTCCCAGCCTCCCTCCTCCCACCCTCCCCCAGCATCAGCCTCCCTCTCCCAGCCTCCCCCAGCATCAGCCTCCCCCAGCATCAGCCTCTCTTCTCTCAGCCTACCTCTCCCAGCCTCCCTCCTCCCAGCCTCCCTCAGCATCAGCCTCCCTCTCCCAGCCTCCCCAAGCATCAGCCTCCACCAGCATCAGCCTCTCTCCTTCCAGCCTCCCCCAGCATCAGCCTCCCCCAGCATCAGCCTCTCTCCTTCCAGCCTCCTCCAGCATCAGCCTCCCTCTGCCAGCCTTCCCCAGGATCAGCCTCTCTCCTCCCAGCCTCCGTCCTCCCAGCCTTCCCCAGCATCAGCTTTCCCCTCCCAGCCTCCCTCAGCATCAGCCTTCCCCAGCATCAGCCTCTCTCCTCCCAGCCTCAGCCTCTCTCCTTCCAGCCTCCCACAGCATCAGCCTCTCTCCTTCCAGCCTCCCTCAGCATCAGCCTCCCCTTCCCAGCCTTCCCTAGGATCAGCCTCTCTCCTCCCAGCCTCCTTCCTCCCAGCCTCCCCCTCCCAGCCTCCCTCAGCATCAGCCTTCCGCTCCCAGTCTCCCCCAGCATCAGCCTCCCCAAGCATCAGCCTCCACCAGCATCAGCCTCTCTCCTTCCAGCCTCCCCCAGCATCAGCTTCTCTCGTTCCAGCCTCCCTCAGCATCAGCCTCCCGTTCCCAGCCTTCCCCAGGATCAGCCTCTCTCCTCCCAGCCTCCTTCCTCCCAGCCTCCCCCTCCCAGCCTCCCTCAGCATCAGCCTTCCCCTCCCAGTCTCCCCCAGCATCAGCCTCCCCAAGCATCAGCCTCCACCAGCATCAGCCTCTCTCCTTCCAGCCTCCCGCAGCATCAGCCTCCCCAAGCATCAGCCTCCACCAGCATCAGCCTCCCTCGTCCCAGCCTCCCCCAGCATCAGCCTCCCCCTCCCAGCCTCCCCCAGCATCAGCCTCTCTCCTCCCAGCATCAGCCTCTCTCATCCCAGCATCAGCCTCTCTCCTCCCAGCATCAGCCTCTCCTCTCTGTCCCCAGCATCAGCCTCTCTCCTCCCAGCCTTCCCCAGCATCAGCCTCTCTCCTCCCAGCCTCCCCCAGCATCAGCCTCCCCCAGCATCAGCCTCTCTTCTTCCAGCCTCCCCCAGCATCAGCCTCTCTCCTTCCAGCCTCCCCCAGCATCAGCCTCCCTCTCCCAGCCTTCCCCAGGATCAGCCTCTCTCCTCCCAGCCTCTGTCCTCCCAGCCTTCCCCAGCATCAGCTTTCCCCTCCCAGCCTCCCTCAGCATCAGCCTTCCCCAGCATCAGCCTCTCTCCTCCCAGCCTCAGCCTCTCTCCTTTCAGCCTCCTCCAGCATCAGCCTCTCTCCTTCCAGCCTCCCTCAGCATCAGCCTCCCCTTCCCAGCCTTCCCCAGGATCAGCCTCTCTCCTCCCAGCCTCCTTCCTCCCAGCCTCCCCCTCCCAGCCTCCTTCAGCATCAGCCTTCCCCTCCCAGTCTCCCCCAGCATCAGCCTCCCCCTCCCAGCCTTCCCCATGATCAGCCTCTCTGCTCCCAGCCTCCTCCAGCACGCCGTGCTCCTCTGCCGACACTCACACACCCGATCGCATCCACTCACACACACCCGATCGCATCCACTCACACACACCCGATCGCATCCACTCACACACACCCGATCGCATCCACTCACACACACCCGATCGCATCCACTCACACACACCCGATCGCATACACTCACACACACCCGATCGCATACACTCACACACACAGACACTGACGATATCGCACATACGCGCTCACACTCACAACATCCGGAGATACCACATGCCTCTGGCCATGTGATCCTCCGTCAGGTCCTGGAAGGTCACAACAGCACAGTATCGAGGCCGAGAAGCAAGCGATATCGCCGGATGCTGTGAGTGTGTGGATGCGATGTGAGGTGTGTGTGAGGTGTGTGTGAGGTGTGTGTGAGGTGTGTGTGAGGTGTGTGTGAGAGTGAGTGTGATCTGATGTGTGTGTATGTTTGTGTGTGTGCTGTTATGTGTCTGCGTGTGGATCTTCCGCCGCAGCAGGACCTTGATGCGCTTGTAACCATGCGAGCATGGTTACCAACGTATCCACACCCCTCCCGTGCGAGCGGGGGCCGGGGGGGGGGGGGTGGTAGGGAGTACAGTCGTGTCAGTTCTGGGAATGCGCGGGGGGTGGGGTGGGGGGGAGGTACAGTACTCACCTCCGTGACAGCCGTGTCAGTTTGGGGAATGCGCGGGGGTAGGGAGGGGGCGGGGCCAGAGCTAGCGTGCATTGCGTGAGGGGGGCGGGGCGTGGCGTGGCCGAATTGCCAATGCCTGCAGGGTGCCGGGGCGAGAGGCCAATCTGTGGGGGGGCGGAGCCTGGGCGAGCGGCTGGCCAATCCGTGTGGGGGCGCAGCCTGGGCGAGCGGCCAATCCGTGTGGGGGGGCGGGGCCATGGCGAGCCCAGCGGCCAATCAGCTTTGTGTCACCGTAAGGACACAATTTTGGAGCATGACAGACAGATAGACAGACATATCTGTCCCATCTCTCTCTGTCTCTCTCTATCTCTGTGTCTGTCTGTGTGTGTCTGTCTGTCTCATTCCCCGTCTGTCTCTTTTCTGTATGTCTTGGGCGGTCTCTTTCCCGCCCGGGCTGTCTCTTTCCCGCCCGGGCTGTCTCTTTCCCGCCCGGGCTGTCTCTTTCCCGCCTGGGCTGTCTCTTTCCCGCCCGGGCTGTCTCTTTCCCGCCCGGGCTGTCTCTTTCCCGCCCGGGCTGTCTCTTTCCCGCCCGGGCTGTCTCTTTCCCGCCCGGGCTGTCTCTTTCCCGCCCGGGCTGTCTCTTTCCCGCCCGGGCTGTCTCTTTCCCGCCCGGGCTGTCTCTTTCCCGCCCGGGCTGTCTCTTTCCCGCCCGGGCTGTCTCTTTCCCGCCCGGGCTGTCTCTTTCCCGCCCGGGCTGTCTCTCTGTGTCTCTGTCTGTTTTTTTCTGTCTCTCTATCCATCTCTCCACCGACATCATATAACCTCACACATAAGCTTCAACTAACAGTTTATTTTGTTCCTATAGCAACCACTAACAGTTGCTATTAATAACCTATAGCTCCCACCTCCATTCAGTTTAATGGTGACAGGATTTTAGTGACTAACTGTAAAGCACGGGGTTAAATTTGTCTGTCAAAACATAGTCTACGACGCCCTCTGGGTCACATGAGGCGTCTGCAAAATTTCGTGATTGTAAATGCGATGGTGCGGATTCCTTTAGCGGACATACATACATACACACACATACATACACTGAGCTTTATATATTAGAGATATGCATGTGTGTGTATGTATATATATATATATATATATATATATATATATATATATATATATTCATGTGTGGGTATATATATGCATGTGTGTGTATATACCGTGTTTTTGCAAAAATAAGACACTGTATTATATTTTTTTTGCCCCCCATAAAAGCACTAGGTCTTATTCTTGGAGTAACATGGTTGGGGTTAAGTTTATCCCCCAAACAAGCAGACCCCCCCCACTTCCCAGGAGACTCATACTCACCAGACCCGGACATCTGCGTGGCTCCCAGGTCCTCCCTGTGATCTCCGGTCGGTGCTGCACACTGTCCTCCCCTGCTGCTGGCTGACACACTGACACACACAGCCCGATCGCAGACACACACAGCAAATCACACACACAGCAGATCACACACACACACACACACACACACACAGCAGATCGCAGGCACACACAGCCGATCACAAATACGCACAGCCGATCGCAGGCACACACAGCCGATCGCAGGCACACACAGCCGATCGCAGGCACACACAGCCGATCACAGATACACACAGCCGATCGCAGATACACACAGCCGATCGCAGAAAAACACAGCTGATCGCAGAAAAACACAGCCGATTCCAGACACACACAGCCGATCCCAGACACACACAGCAGATCACTAACACACAGCCGATCACACACATCACATCACATCACATCCAGCGCTTAAGGCCGCAGGGAATGATGAGCGCAAGTCACGTGTCCCGCCAGGTCCTGTTCGTTGCGCTCCACTGCACTGCCTCTCAGGATTCTGCCGGTGAGAAGACATCAGTGTCGCTGGATGAGGTGAGTGTGTATACGATCCGATGTGTGTGTGATTTGATTATGTGTGCGATCTGACTGTGTGTGAGATCTGGTGTGTAAGTGAGATCTGATTGTGTGTGTGTGAGTGAGAGATCTGATGAGTGCGGGTGTGTGATCACTGCAGGTCCTGCCACTCAGCATCGGGTGAGTGATTTGCCTGGTGCCCCTGTCTATAATGAAGTGTCCTGCAGTATTTGTAACTGCTGCATGGACACTCCATTATTGATCCGGGACTAGGGCTTATTTTCGGGGGAGGACTTATATTTAAGTCTTGCTTCGAAAATGCTGAAAATCCCTGTTAGGGCTTATTTTTGGGGGAGGGCTTATTTTTGGAAAAAAAAGGTATATATGCATGTGTGTGTATATGTGTGTATGTATGTGTATATATATATATATATATATATAAACTAGAAGGTGGCCCAATTCTAACGCATCGGGTATTCTAGAATTTATTGCGTAGTTGATGTATGATTTTTGTTATATATAGATGTTCTTGTGTGTAGCTGCCAAGTGTTTGTGTACGGCGCTGTAAATGTTCTTGGTGTTGTCTGGGTGTGGGGGTGTCTGGAAGTGGTGGTGTTTGTGTGTTGCGTTGTTTGTGGAGCGCTGTGTGTGTGTAGCGTGTGTGTGTGTGGTGGTGTGTGGGTGTTTTGGGGGGGAGGTATGTTTTGTGCAGTGTGTGTGTGTGTGTTGGAGGAGTAGTCCTGGAGGTGAGGAGTATAATGGGAGTAGTCATCCTGGGGAGAGAGGAGTATAATAGGAGGAGTAGTCCTGGGGAGAGAGGATTATAATAGGAGGAGTAGTCCTGAAGGTGAGGAGTATAATGGGAGGAGTAGTCCTGGGGAGAGAGGAGGATAATAAGAGGAGTAGTCCTGGGGAGAGAGGATTATAATAGGAGGAGTAGTCCTGGGGAGAGAGGAGGATAATAGGAGGAGTAGTAGTCCTGGAGGTGTGGAGTATAATAGGAGGAGTAGTCCTGGAGGTGAGGAGTATAATAGGAGGAGTAGTCCTTGAGGTGAGTAGTATAATAGGAGGAGTAGTCCTGGAGGTGAGGAGTATAATAGTAGTAGTCCTGGGGAGAGAGGATTATAATAGGAGGAGTAGTCCTGGGGAGAGAGGAGGATAATAGGAGGAGTAGTCCTGGGAACAGAGGATTATAATAGGAGGAGTAGTCCTGAAGAGAGAGGAGGATAATAGGAGTTGTAGTCCTGGGGAGAGAGGAGTATAATAGGAGGAGTATTACTGGGAGAGAGAGGAGTATAATAGGAGTAGTCCTGGGGAGAGAGGAGTATAATAGGAGGAGTAGTCCTGGAGGTGAGTAGTATAATAGGAGTAGTAGTCCTGGAGGTGAGGAGTATAATAGGAGCAGTAGTCCTGGAGGTGAGGAGTATAATAGGAGTAGTCCTGGGGAAAGAGGAGTATAATAGGAGGAGTAGTCCCGGGGGGAGAGGAGGATAATAGGAGGAGTAGTCCGGGGGGGGAGGAGTATAATAGGAGGAGTAGTCCTGGGGGGAGAGGAGGATAGTAGGAGGAGTAGTCCTAGAGGTGAGGAGTATAATAGGAGGAGTTGTCCTGGAGGTGAGGAGTATAATAGGAAGAGTAGTCCTGGAGGTGAGGAGTATAATAGGAAGAGTAGTCCTGGAGGTGAGGAGTATAATAGGAGGAGTAGTCCTGGAGGTGAGGAGTATAATAGGAGCAGTAGTCCTGGAGGTGAAGAGTATAATGGGAGTAGTCATCCTGGGGAGAGAGGAGTATAATAGGAGGAGTAGTCCTGGGGAGAGAGGATTATAATAGGAGGAGTAGTCCTGAAGGTGAGGAGTATAATGGGAGGAGTAGTCCTGGGGAGAGAGGAGGATAATAAGAGGAGTAGTCCTGGGAACAGAGGATTATAATAGGAGGAGTAGTCCTGAAGAGAGAGGAGTATAATAGGAGCAGTAGTCCTGGAGGTGAGGAGTATAATAGGAGTAGTCCTGGGGAAAGAGGAGTATAATAGGAGTAGTCGTCCTGGGGGGAGAGGAGGATAATAGGAGGAGTAGTCCGGGGGGAGGAGTATAATAGGAGGAGTAGTCCTGGGGGGAGAGGAGGATAGGATAGTAGGAGGAGTAGTCCTAGAGGTGAGGCCGGTGAGGAGTATAATAGGAGGAGTTGTCCTGGAGGTGAGGAGTATAATAGGAAGAGTAGTCCTGGAGTTGAGGAGTATAATAGGAGGAGTAGTCCTGGAGGTGAGGAGTATAATAGGAGGAGTAGTCCTGGAGGGGAGAAGTATAATAGGAGCAGTAGTCCTGGAGGTGAGGAGTATAATAGGAGTAGTCCTGGGGAAAGAGGAGTATAATAGGAAAAGTAGTCCTGGGGGAAGAGGAGGATAATAGGAGTAGTCGTCTTGGGGGGAGAGGAGGATAATAGGAGGAGTAGTCCGGGGGGGAGGAGTATAATAGGAGGAGTAGTCCTGGGGGGAGAGGAGGATAGGATAGTAGGAGGAGTAGTCCTAGAGGTGAGGCCAGTGAGGAGTATAATAGGAGGAGTTGTCCTGGAGGTGAGGAGTATAATAGGAAGAGTTGTCCTGGAGTTGAGGAGTATAATAGGAGGAGTAGTCCTGGAGGTGAGGAGTATAATAGGAGCAGTAGTCCTGGAGGTGAGGAGTATAATAGGAGTAGTCCTGGGGAAAGAGGAGTATAATAGGAAAAGTAGTCCTGGGGGAAGAGGAGGATAATAGCAGGAGTAGTCCTGGGGAGAGAGGATTATAATAGGAGGAGTATTCCTGGGGGGGAGGAGTATAATGGGAGGAGTAGTCCTGGGGGGAGAGGAGGATAATAGGAGGAGTAGTCCTGGGGAGAGAGGAGTATAATAGGAGTAGTCGTCCTGGGGAGAGGAGTATAATAGGAGGAATAGTCCTGGGGGGAGAGGAGTATAATAGGTTGAGTAGTCCTGGGGGGAGGTGTATAGGTGCCCAATGTGTGTGGGGGGCATAGCTGAGCGGCCACAGTGCGTGGGGGGCGTGGCCGTGCGGGCAGAGCGTGTGGGGAGCGTGGCCGAGGGGGCAACTATGCAAAGCCGTTTCCATAGTTACCCGATGTGTATCATGGTAACCAGCTTACGCCGGTTCCAGGACACGTGTGTCGGGAGCCGGGGTAATCTAGTAAGCATGGTACACATCATGTAACTACTGAAAGCGACAGTGCTGGTTCACTTTTTGTTTGTTGGTCTCCTGCTGTGCAGCACGCATCGGCGTGTGATAGCGGTAGACCAGCGATCTGAATGGGCAGGGAGCCGGCATACGCTGGTAATAATGCTACACAATATTACCCGATGTGTACCATGGTTACCAGCGTACCGGCAACCCAGCCGACACATACCCTCGCGTTGCTGTGGTTCCCAGCGTACGCTGGTGTGGGCTCCCGGGGGTGCAGCACTCACCTGGGAGTCGGGGCCAGCCGACACATATTCTCACGTTGCTGGGGTTGTCGGCGGGGCTCCATGTCGGTTCGGGGAATGCGTGCGGGGGGCGGGGCCAGGGTGAGCATCCAATGTGTGAGGGGGGGGGCCTGGCCAAAGGGCCAATGCGTGCGGAGGGCGGGGCCAGGCGGAGGCGTGCGGCCAATCTGTGTGGGGGGGCGGGGCCAGGCCGAGCCCAGCGGCCAATCCGACGGTTGTCACTGTAACGACACTGTCACGACACAACTTTGGAGCAAGACAGACAGAGACAGAATAAGGCAATTATATATAGACTAGAAGGTGGCCCGATTCTACGCATCGGGTATTCTAGAATTTACGTATTATGTAGTTCATGTATGATTTTTGTTATATATATATATATATATATATATATATATATATATATATATATATATATATATAGATATAGAGAGCAAAAGAGAGGGGTGTTTGATACTGCGCCAAAGGATCACAGGAACAGATGTTTAGATTAATGCATCTTTATTTCATCCAGGTCTACGCGTTTCCGGAGCCACTGCCCCCTTCCTCAGGACCGTCAGGAAAGACAAAACATCAAATCAATCAGAGATTTGATGTTTTGTCTTTCCTGACGGTCCTGAGGAAGGGGGCAGTGGCTCCGGAAACGCGTAGACCTGGATGAAATAAAGATGCATTAATCTAAACATCTGTTCCTGTGATCCTTTGGCGCAGTATCAAACACCCCTCTCTTTTGCTCTCTGTTATCTGCCCTTTGGGTGGCTGCAGCCTTGGATCAGACTCTACATGCGATTATAGTTGTTGTGACTCTCACAACGACATCTGGTGAGTAGTTTCACCCTCCTCCCACCCCTTATATACTGGGGTAAGACCCTATATGCGCTTTTCTCTCCACAGATTTCTTGTCTATATATAGATATAGATATAGATATATATAGATATAGCTATAGATATATATATATAGATATATATATATAGATGTTGTTGTGTGTAGTTACCAAGTGTTTGTGTAGGGCGCTGTACATGTTCTGGGTGTTGTCTGGGTGTGGCGGGGGGTGAGAGCGGTGTTGTATGTGTGTTGCGTGTGTTGCGTTGTTTGTGGAGCGCTGTGTGTCTGTCGCGTTGTGTGTGTGTGTGTTGCGCGGTTTGTGTGGGTGTGGTGTGTTTTGGGGGGAGGTATGTTTTGTGCAATGTGTGTGTTGTGCGGTATGTGCGTATATTTATATATGCCGCGGTGTTTGTGTGTTGGGTGTTGTGTGTGTGCAGCGTTGTCTGTGTGTGTGGGTGTCTGTGTATGGCGGTGTTTGTGGTTCCCAGTGTGTGTGTGGTGTGTTGTGTGTGTGTGTGTTGGGGGGAGGTGTGCACCTCCCATCGTGCTCCATCCCCAATGCTGCGCACCCCCCATCGCGCCCCATCCCCCATGCTGCCCACCCCCCATCGTGCTCCATCCCCTATGCTGCGCATTCCCCATCGTGCTCCATCCCCCATGCTGCGCACTCCCCATCGTGCTACATCCCCCATGCTGCGCACTCCCCATCGTGCTACATCCCCCATGCTGCGCACTCCCCATCGTGCTACATCCCCCATGCTGCGCACTCCCCATCGTGCTACATCCCCCATGCTGCGCACTCCCCATCGTGCTACATCCCCTATGCTGCGCACCCCCCATCGTGCTCCATCCCCCATGCTGCGCACTCCCCATCATGCTACATCCCCCATGCTGCGCACCCCCCATCGTGCTCCATCCCCCATGCTGCGCACTCCCCATCATGCTCCATCCTCTATGCTGCGCACTCCCCATCGAGCTCCATCCCCCATGCTGCGCACTCCCCATCGTGCTACATCCCCCATGCTGCGCACTCCCTATCTTGCTACATCCCCCATGCTGCGCACCCCCCATCGTGCTACATCCGCCATGCTGCGCACTCCCCATCGTGCTACATCCCCCATGCTGCGCACTCCCCATCGTGCTACATCCCCCATGCTGCGCACTCCCCATCGTGCTACATCCCCCCATGCTGCGCACTCCCCATGTGCTACATCCCCCATTCTGCGCACCCCCCATCGTGCTACATCCCCCATGCTATAATAGTTCTCCTATTATACTCAGAGAGGAGTATAATAGGAGGACTGTAATAGGAGGAGTAGTCCTGGGGGGAGAGGAGTATAATGCCGGCTCCCTGCACATGTGTACCAGGAGCCGGTGTACGCTGGTAACTATGATACACATCGGGTAACCAAGGAACCTTAGTTACCCGATGTGTATAATGGTTACCAGCGTTCACGGGCTCCGTCAAGATCCCAGCATCGCAAGGTTATGTCTGGCGCTGCTGGGATCGTGACGGAGCCGGTGTACACTGGTAACTATGATACACATCGGGTAACCAAGGAACCTTAGTTACCCGATGTGTATAATGGTTACCAGCGTTCACCGGCTCCGTTACGATCCCAGCATCGCAAGGTTATGTCTGGCGCTGCTGGGATCGTGACGGAGCCGGTGTACACTGGTAACTATGATACACATCGGGTAACCAAGGGACCTTAGTTACCCGATGTGTATAATGGTTACCAGCGGTCACCGGCTCCGTCACGATCCCAGCAGCGCAAGGTTATATCTGGCGATGCGTGCGGAGGGCCGGGGCAAGCAGCCAATCCATGCGGAGGGCGGGGCCAGGCCGAGGCGAGCGACCAATCCGTGGGGGGGCGGAGCCGAGGCGAGCAGCCAATCCGTGCGGGGGGGCGGGGCCATGGCGATCCCAGCGGCCAATCAGCTTTGTGTCACCGTAAGGACACAATTTTGGAGCAAGACAGACAGACAGAATAAGGCAATTATATATATAGACTAGAAGGTGGCCCGATTTTAACGCATCAGGTATTCTAGAATTTACGTATTGTGTAGTTAACCCCTTCACGACCATGGACGGAAAGATTCGTCCTTGTGCCCTGGGCCTTAACGACCAAGGACGGATCTTTCCGTCATGGCGGAATCGCGGCACCGGAGCCTCCGGTGACTGCAATATGTTAACATAAACCGCAGATTCTGGGAGGAGGGGACCTGTTCCTGACCTTAGGAGGGGTGGTGCCTCCTCCCCAGACCTACGGAGGCTGTGATTGGCTGATGAACGCCGCTCAACCAATCACAGCCACTGTAATGTTCCAGCCATTTAAAATGACTGAAACATTGAAATCCAGCCCTGGCCAGTGCAGCTGTAGCACTGTCCATTGGCTGGAGCTGGGTGACCTCACTGGATCACCCTCCCCCAGCTCCAGTAGCTCTGATTGGAGAGATCGGCCTTGTGACCGATTTCTCCAATCACAGTGGACCTGTTGCCGGTGACCGCCCCAATCAGCTTCACTTGTCGTCCCTGCAGCACGCCAGCACAGTGAGTGTACACAGTGCAATGGCAGGGCGACAAGCTCCGGTCCCATGCTGTTATGAGACCGGAGCATGGGACCCGGATGTTGCCGCGCTGCCATTGCACTGTATGAAACCGGCGAAAAGTGTCCCGATCCGCCGCCCTCCGCGATCTGCCACCTGTCTCCCCGATCTCCTGCCCGCACCCTCACCCCCACACCTCCCGATCCGCTGCCGCCGCCGCCCTCCATCTGTCACAGTGCCACCGCTCCCCCCAATCTGCTGCCCGGCCCCTCACCCTTTGTGATCGTTGCCCGGCCCCTCACCTCCGTGATGTGCTGCACGATCCCTGTCCTCCTCCATCTGTCATAGTGCCACCGCTCCCTCCGATCTGCTGCCCGGCCCCTCCCCCTCGTGATCGGTGCCTGCCCCCTCCCCTCCGTGATGTGCTGCACGATCCCTGTCCTCCTCCATCTGTCATAGTGCCACCGCTCCCTCCGATCTGCTGCCCGGCCCCTCCCCCTCGTGATCGGTGCCCGGCCCCTCCCCTCCGTGATGTGCTGCTCGCCCCCTCCCCTCCGTGATGTGCTGCTCGCCCCCTCCCCTCCGTGATGTGCTGCTCGCCCCCTCCCCTATGTGATGTGCTGCACGCTCCCCCCACCTCTCACCCCCGTGGTCAGCTACCCGCCCCCTCCCCTGTCACCGCCGTGATGTGTGCTCCCACACCTGTCACCGCCATGATGTGTGCTCCCTCCCCTGTCACCCCCGTGATGTGTGCTCCCTCCCCTGTCACCGCCGTGATGTGCGCTCCCTCCCCTGTCACCGCCGTGATGTGCGCTCCCTCCCCTGTCACCGCCGTGATGTGCGCTCCCTCCCCTGTCACCGCCGTGATGTGCGCTCCCTCCCCTGTCACCGCCGTGATGTGCGCTCCCTCCCCTGTCACCGCCGTGATGTGCGCTCCCTCCCCTGTCACCGCCGTGATGTGCGCTCCCTCCCCTGTCACCGCCGTGATGTGCGCTCCCTCCCCTGTCACCGCCGTGATGTGCGCTCCCTCCCCTGTCACCGCCGTGATGTGCGCTCCCTCCCCTGTCACCGCCGTGATGTGCGCTCCCTCCCCTGTCACCGCCGTGATGTGCGCTCCCTCCCCTGTCACCGCCGTGATGTGCGCTCCCTCCCCTGTCACCGCCGTGATGTGTGCTCCCTCACCTGTCACCCCCGTGATCTGTGCTCCCTCACCTGTCACCCCCGTGATCTTTGCTCCCTCACCTGTCACCCCCGTGATCTGTGCTCCCTCACCTGTCACCCCCGTGATCTGTGCTCCCTCACCTGTCACCCCCGTGATGTGCGCTCCCTTACCTGTCACCCCCGTGATGTGCGCTCCCTCACCTGTCACCCCCGTGATGTGCGCTCCCTTACCTGTCACCCCCGTGATGTGTGCTCCCTTACCTGTCACCCCCGTGATGTGTGCTCCCTTACCTGTCACCCCCGTGATGTGTGCTCCCTCACCTGTCACCCCCGTGATGTGTGCTCCCTCACCTGTCACCCCCGTGATGTGTGCTCCCTCACCTGTCACCCCCGTGATGTGTGCTCCCTCACCTGTCACCCCCGTGATGTGTGCTCCCTCACCTGTCACCCCCGTGATGTGTGCTCCCTCACCTGTCACCCCCGTGATGTGTGCTCCCTCACCTGTCACCCCTGTGATCTGTGCTCCCTCACCTGTCACCCCCGTGATCTGTGCTCCCTCACCTGTCACCCCCGTGATCTGTGCTCCCTCACCTGTCACCCCCGTGATCTGTGCTCCCTCACCTGTCACCCCCGTGATCTGTGCTCCCTCACCTGTCACCCCCGTGATCTGTGCTCCCTCACCTGTCACCCCCGTGATCTGTGCTCCCTCACCTGTCACCCCCGTGATGTGTGCTCCCTCCCCTGTCACCCCTGTGATGTGTGCTCCCTCCCCTGTCACCGCCGTGATGTGCGCTCCCTCCCCTGTCACCGCCGTGATGTGCGCTCCCTCCCCTGTCACCGCCGTGATGTGCGCTCCCTCCCCTGTCACCGCCGTGATGTGCGCTCCCTCCCCTGTCACCGCCGTGATGTGCGCTCCCTCCCCTGTTACCGCCGTGATGTGCGCTCCCTCCCCTGTCACCCCCGTGATCTGAGCTCCCTCACCTGTCACCCCCGTGATGTGTGCTCCCTTACCTGTCACCCCCGTGATCTGTGCTCCCTCACCTGTCACCCCCGTGATCTGTGCTCCCTCACCTGTCACCCCCGTGATCTGTGCTCCCTCACCTGTCACCCCCGTGATCTGTGCTCCCTCACCTGTCACCCCCGTGATCTGTGCTCCCTCACCTGTCACCCCCGTGATCTGTGCTCCCTCACCTGTCACCCCCGTGATCTGTGCTCCCTCACCTGTCACCCCCGTGATCTGCTGTCCGCTCTCCCTCCACCTCTCACCCCCATGATCTGTGCTCTGCTCACCTGTCTCCTCCGTGATCTGCGCTGCGCTCCCTCCCCCACCTCTCACCCTCCCCGATCTGCTGCCTCCTTCATCTCCTGTGATCCAGCTGCCTAGATCCATCCTGTAGGGTAACTATCCCCAATCTCACCTCCCACTCCCCTTCCCACCTATTCCCCCCTCCCCCCATCCTCTGCCGCTCCTGCATCCACTGCGCCCTCTCCCATCCGCCCCCACCCTATCCCAGCCGCCGTCTCACAATCACAGATGCTCCCTTTATATGCCGCTGCCCCCCCCATCTGCCGCCGCCCCCCCCCCCCCATCTGCCGCTGTTTTTTTTTCTATGCCATGGGGGTCTAATTTCCAAAATGGGGT
This sequence comes from Anomaloglossus baeobatrachus, assembly GCF_048569485.1. NCBI lineage: Eukaryota > Metazoa > Chordata > Amphibia > Anura > Aromobatidae > Anomaloglossus > Anomaloglossus baeobatrachus. Next base: position 152,261,153 of record NC_134356.1, on the reverse strand, counting down.
CACATGTGGGGGAGCTCCACTGTTTCGGCACCTCAGGGGGTCTCCAAACGCAACATGGAATACGCTAATTAATCCAGACAATTTTGCGTTTGAAACGTCAAATGACGCTCCTTGCCTTCTGAGCCCTGCTGTGCGCCCAAACATTTTATTTCCACCACATATGAGGTGTCTGTGTACTCAGGAGAAATTGCACAATACATTTTATGGTGCAATTTTTCCTGATACCCTTGTGAAAAAAAAGCAACCTGGTTGAAGTAACAATTTTGTGGTAAAATTTTTTGTTTTTATTTTCACAGCTCAACTCTATTAAC
>NC_134356.1:152218342-152253342 GCF_048569485.1 Anomaloglossus baeobatrachus | reverse complement strand
ACCCTGTATGATAAGGATGTTTCATTATTACTTAGTCTAGCTGACCCCCCCTATACTGAATCTTGCCCTTTAGATGTTACCACTACTTTAGTGAATTCCAGATCTGAGTCTTTTTTTAAAAAAGGGATAAAATCTACCTTCTGTCCTCCCCTTACTCCTGGTAACAGCATTGATCTGTTTCAGGAACTGGTGATAAAAGATATACAGGCATTAACATACCCTATGCCTATTGATAATCTTATGGCAAAAGAAACCATTGCGTTAAAAACTTTACAATCCCAGAAAGATATCGTTATTCTTAGGGCGGACAAGGGGGCGCCACTGTTCTCCTAAAAAAAAGAGGCATATATGCAAGAGGCTAAAAGACAACTTGAGGATAACAAGGTTTATCTAAAGTTATCCAGTGACCCGACATGGTCTTATATTAATAAGCTGAGCAGCCTCTTGCATAGAAATGTATGTGCAGGAATTCTTACTAAAAAAAACTGCTGAAAAACTTCTTCCCTTGCACCCGAATTTGCCTCACTGGTACTATCTACCAAAGATTCACAAGAACAGTGCCTCCCCCCCTGGCCGCCCTATTGTTTCAGGGATCGGATCAGTGACAGAGCCTCTGTCACATTATTTAGAGTGGCTCCTGAAACCCCTAACAGCTTTAATTCCCTCCTATTTGAAAGATACGGGGGAATTTATTAATATGCTGGATGATTTCCAATGGCAGGAAGGCTTTCACTTAGCATCACTGGATATTGAAAGTCTGTACACCCGCATCCCTCAAGAATTGGGTGTACAGACTGTAAAGAGAGTGCTTTTGAATTTCAATCAGGACCCCGCTCTGGTAGAGTTTATCACAGAGGCGCTTAGTTTTGTTTGGACACACCTTCTCATTCAAAGAGTTTTCTTTATTTTTAGGACTATGAAAATTGTAGATTCACATTGAAGGCATCAAAACATGTGGAATTAAATACTTAAAAAAGTGTGAAACAACTGAAAATGTCTTATATTCTAGGTTCTTCAAAGTAGCCACCTTTTGCTTTCATTACTACTTTTACATACCCTTGACATTCTCTTGATGAGTTTCAAGAGGTAGTCACCGGAAATGGTTTTCCAACTGTCTTGAAGGAGTTCCCAGAGATGCTTAGCACTTGCTGGATATTTTGCCTTCACTCTGAGGTCCAGCTCACCCCAAATCATCTCGATTGGGGTCAGGTCTGGTGACTGTGGAGACCAGGTCATCTGGCGTAGCACCCCATCACTCTCCTTCTTAGACAAATAGCCCTGACACAGCCTGGAGGTGTATTTGGGGTCATTGTCTTGTTGAAAAATAATTGATTGTCCAACTAAACGCAAACCGGATAGAATAGCACGCCGCTGCAAGATGCTGTGGTAGGCATGCTGGTTCTGTATGCCTTCAATTTTGAATAAATTGCCAACAGTGTCCCCAGCAAAGCACCCCCACACCATCACACCTCCTCCTCCATGCTTCACGGTGGGAACCAGCAATGTAGAGTCCATCCGTTCACTTTTTCGCCATTTTCTGGGGCGGCTGCAGACTGCAATTCGCAGCAGAGGGGCCCAGAAACCTCGGTGAATCTGCTTGTCTTTAATTTAATTGAAATGAGAAACATATATGGAAATTTAATTAACATAATTTAATTTAATATGCAGATGAGAAAGGTGGGTCAGTCACAAAGGAAGTAATCCACTAATTGTTTGTCTATACAGTACAGACCAAAAGTTTGGACACACCTTCTTATCTCTAGAAACTGTTAAGAGGAAACTTTGTGCAGCAGGCCTTCATGGTAAAATAGCTGCTAGGAAACCACTGCTAAGGACAGGTAACAAGAAGAAGAGACTTGTTAGGGCTAAAGACCACAAGGAATGGACATCAGACTAGTGGAAATCTGTGCTTTGGTCTGATGAATCCAAATTTGAGATCTTTGGATCCAACCACCGTGTCTTTGTGCGATGCAGAAAAGGTGAACGGATGGTTCCCACAGTGAAGCATGGAGGAGGAGGTGTGATGGTGTGGGGGTGTTTTGCTGGTGACACTGTTGGTGATTTATTCAAAATTGAAGGCATACTGAACCAGCATGGCTACCACAGCATCTTACAGCGGCATGCTATTCCATCTGGTTTAGCGTTTAGTTGGACCATCATATATTTTTCAACAGGACAATGACCCCAAACACACCTCCAGGTGTGTATGGGCTTATTTGACTAAGAAGCAGAGTGATGGGGTGCTACGCTAGATGACCTGGCCTTCACAGTCACCAGACCTGAATCCAATCGAGATGGTTTAGGGTGAGCTGGACTGAAGAGTGAAGGCAAAAGGGCCAACAAGTGCTAAGCATCTCTGGGAACTCCTTCAAGACTGTTGGAAGACCATTTTCGGTAACTACCTCTTGAAGCACATCAAGAGAATGCCATGAGTGTGCAAAGCAATAATCAAAGCAAAAGGTGGCTACTTTGAAGAACCTAGAATATAAGACCTATTTTCAGTTGTTTCACACTTTTTTGTTAAGTATTTCATTCCACATGTGTTAATTCATAGTTCTGATGCCTTCAATGTGAATCTACAATTTTCAGAGTCATGAAAATAAAGAAAACTCTTTGAATGAGGAGGTGTGTCCAAACATTTGGTCTGCACTGTATATAATGTGCGTGTGTGTGTGTGTGTGTGTGTGTGTGTGTGTGTGTGTGTGTGTGTGTGTGTGTGGGATTGGCATCTGCACCGTCGTAGCTACAGCCACAAAATTTTGCACACTCACATGTCTGGACCTAGAGAGCGTCATAGGCTATGATTTGAGGGGACATTTTAACCCCGCGCTTTACAGTTATTCGCCAAAAAGCTGCCTCTATTAAAGCGAATGGAGCTGGGAGCCACAGTGCAGCCAGAACTTCAGAAGAATGCGCAGCCACGCCCTTATATGGAATGTTGGCGTGTTAGAGAAAGAGACAGACACAGACACAACTGTTGAAGGTTCTTCACCCCCCTCGTTTCCACCCTCAGCCACAGATCGTCATGACGATTATCTGATCGGCCTGGAATCTTAAGGTATTTATGACATGGGGATGGTAGATCTACAGAAAAAGTAGATGCAGAGAAAGACAATCCTTTGTGCTATTTGGCGGGAAAACTTCCAAAGCAGGTTTTAAGTGCTGCTTTAGTGCTAGAAAAATGAAAAACATATTGCCAGAATCCCTGTCTCGTGCGGAACCCAGCGCACCGTCTCACCCGACGGGAAGATCGTCGGAATCACGACCAATTAGTATTGGCCAGTAAAATTGTACTAGAGGCGTTGTGTTTGGTATCAATGGAACTGTAAAATCGAGATATAAAATATGACGCTAATATCTTTCACCTGTGTGGCCCAGGAGCCAAGATATGAAAAACCCTAGAATTATGGACCTTTGTGACCATCTAAAGCCCAGCCCACAAGTGACTGTAAAATGATGTCACAGGCAAGGGGGGCTAGCAAGAGCATAAGAGACAGTTCCTGTCTGGGGGGCTCAGTCAGTACTTGGAGGGCATCATGAAGGGTGATGCTGGCCATTCTTCTACCATCTTGGAGTTCCACTCCCTAAGTAGACGCCACTTCTATGGCACAAGCTTAGTAAGTTTCACTTTTATACCTTTTATTTTAATGTAACTGTCTATGCCATAATGTGTATTGTTCCCTTTTGTAAATTCTTGTATATTCTTTAAACACTGCCTATTTTCGGATTAAATATATAAAAATGTAATAGTTTCTTGCTCATGCTTTATATACGAATCCAATAAACCCGAAGGGCCTTATGCTATCTGAAACGGGTCCCCAGCTACCTGTAGAAAGTCTGGGTGGTGGCAGCGTAATTGTTATTGCATAGAATTATTGGAGTGCTATCATTAAGGGTACGGAGGTATATATATATAATTCCATTAGCGGGAATCGGTGATATATACATTTACCCTTGCTGTGAGACCTCCAATATTTGGCATTATTAGCTCAGCAGCCTCATCTTATGCATTGTCCTGCAGTACCAAAAGTGGCCTGCAGACAAGGGGGGCGCTAGAGAGTAGTCGTGTGTAACAAATCAGTGAACAGCTGCGAATTTCTGAGTGACTTCGCCGCCAGTTCATGACACAATATATATCTATATATATACATACATACATGTAGGAGAATTGGGATCAAGCAAAGGGATGAAATTTCACCAGAATTGTAAAAACACTTCTTCTATATTAATTCACCAGCTGTAGTACCCGGGCGTTGCTCGGGGTAGTTAACTGTCTCTCTGTCTCTCTCCCAGTCTCTGTCTGTGTCGCTGTCTGGCTCTTTCCTTGTCTGTCTGTTTCTATCTCTCTGTCTGTATTTGCATCAGTCTATCTGTCTCAATCTCTGTATCGGTCTGTCTCTGTCTCTCTCTCTCTCTCTGTCTCTTTGCCCGTCTGTCTCTTTGCCCGTCTGTCTCTTTGCCCGTCTGTCTCTTTGCCCGTCTGTCTCTTTGCCCGTCTGTCTCTTTGCCCGTCTGTCTCTTTGCCCGTCTGTCTCTTTGCCCATCTGTCTCTGTCTTTCTCTATCCGTCTCACCACCGACATCTTTTTACCTCACACATAAGCTTCGTATACGAACCGTTTATTTTGTAACTATAGCAACCACTGACAGTTGCTATTTATTGCCTGGAGCTCCCAGCTCCATTCAGTTTAATAGCTTCAGGATTTTTGTAGATTAACTGGAAAGGACGGGGTTAAATTTTCCCGCCCAAACATAGTCTGACGTTCCCTGAGTCACATGGAGTCTCTGTGCAAAATTTCGTGATTGTACATGCGACGGTGCGGATTCCTTTAGCGGACATACACACACACACACACACACACACACACACACACACACATACACACACATACACACACACACACACACACACACACACACACATACACTGAGCTTTATATATTAGATTATATCATATAAAAATATTAGGAACTCCAATGAAATAGTTGCATTCCAGCAAGGGACTACATGTTTCAGCACTATGTGCCTTCTTCAAGGTCCTACTTAAATTGAGCTCCAACACTAACAATATATCCTCTATTGTGGAACGTATTCAGATGACCCTTAATTAAAAGCAGTGAAACAGGCGAAATAAAAATATCTGAGTAGATGGTTGAAACTCAGTTCAAGAATATTGCTAGAAAAATACATATATTGAACATGTTTTATACATAGACAAATAATGCGTACGTTTGATAATAAACGATGATATAGGATACAACAACAAGATAGTTGTGTGTGTATATATATATATATATATATATATATATATATATAGATATATATATATATATATATATATATATATATATATATATATATGAAAAATACATCCTGCAACAAGCAAGATCTGTATATCACCCATATGGTTCACAGGTGGTACAATATCAGAATAGGTTCAAGATGAATGTATAACTTTTTATAAAGAGGAGAGGAGATAAGGAGAAATAAAAAAAAAAAAATAAAAAAAAAAACACCTTTCCCCTCCTTTCCTTCTTAATATTGTGTGATTAGATCCATTCTGCTGTTCAATTCGTCAGGAACTCTAGTTTCTAGTAAAAAGATCCACCTACTTTCTCTGAATAAGATTTTACTTCTATAATCACCACTCCTGTGTGGTTTTGAAACCACCTCTATTCCCCTAAAGGTAAAACTTTTTAAATCTCCTTTCTGCACAATTGCAAAGTGTTTAGAGACCGCAGAGGCTCCTGCAATGGGGCAAATTCACTGAGTCAGACAAATGTTTTCTCATACGTTGTTTCAAAGAATTAGTGGTACAACCTGTCATGATGTATGTGCTTTTCTCCATCCCATATTTTTTGTATAAGATGCCATGTGATATATTTTACCTGCTGTAATACTATGTCAGGATGTGATGTAACTTTCCTTTGGTTGTACTTACTGAACACTTTGAAATGTCTTGGGATGTAAGTAACCATACCTTCCCCCCATCTCCTGTGTCTCTGGGCCCATAGTGCAATTATCTCTTGTCCACACAGCCAGGGGAACTTCCCATTGTTTCGTAAGCAGTGGATAACGCCAACTACACAAACCTGTAGACATCTCGGAGCCAACCTTCTAGAATCTTCTAGTGGGCCCAACCATTGCATAGACCCCTACCCTTGAGGGGCGGGCCCACGAGCTCCGACAATACTCTCCTGTTTCTAAGTGCAGTTGGGAGCTGAGCTTTGAAGAGGAAGGGAGCGAGATCTAATTCTGCGGACAGATCTCGCCGTCCAATGGATTGTGTGTGATTTCTGGGACTCTCAAAAGGACTATTACGTCGTGATCTGGCACTTTGGATTATCGGGAGGTGCCCCCGAATCTGTTTTATTTGGACTTGTCGTGTGCTGTTCCTGTATTCCTGTTAGTAAACCTGTTGGATCATCCTCGGCCTGTTGTCTCTCCTTGCTCTGCTGTACACCCCGTCACAAACAGCGGTGGGATCAGAGCAGAAGGAATGGAGGACAACGGCCCATCAACAGCTGGAACCAGAACATCAGAGTACAAGAACTGGACTGCGGTGAACCTACAAACAAAGGCCCGTGAACTGGGAGTCAGCTACAAGGGACTCTCCAAGGAGCAGCTGATTGAGGCGTTGGAAGGAGTTTGCTCGCAAAATGACGCTGAGGAAGGATCCTCCCAGCAAACGGAAGAAAGACGGCAGCCGGAGGTAAATGCTCAAAAAAGTCAGTGGGTTGTGTGGTACGAGGAGGAGATGGCCTTGCTGGGAGAGGAGACCACCATAGAATATAAGATGGAGATCATGCGTGGAGCTAAAGAGAAGGAGCGCAGGATGGAGGAGATGGCATTGCTGGATAAGCAATTCGCTGTGGAAGCCGCTAGAGGTTCCAGACAGACTGTAACCCCAGCACCCACTGTTAAGGACAAGATTATGAACTATTATGAGTATATAAGAGTTATATGGAGATATCCATAAAGAACAGGATTTAAGATGGTGTTTGAACTGTACCACACATATATCTCTTGGCATAAGACTCAGACAGACAGAGTCTTGTGACAAGAGAATCATGCTGACATTGCTTAATATAAATGAGGAAGCAAGCACATTACAGTATATTGTATATCACCGAATAAGCTGTTCTATTTTATCCAATAGGAGACGTGTGACGTAGTCTTGGCACCTTGCCAATAACTCAGTTTAAATGTTTGTCCAACTTCCGGAATAAATCAGTCTTACTTTCTATTCATATCCGAGTACGTCTCTGGTGTGTGAAAGAGAGTGGTATGCATGCTATCACAAGTGACTCATAATTTGGACTGCAGACAGTTTAAGAGGGATGCATGATCAGATTTCATCAAAGTAAATTAATGGCCAACATTAACACCACCATGAGGAAACTTCCCAGAGTGTCCCGCAAAGACTTCAAGCAGTTTAATGAGGCTGCTGGTGACATTGAGGGCTTCTTCCAGGACTTTGAGCATCAGTGTCGATTAATGGAAGTCCCAGAAAGGGAGCACGTTCGGCATCTGGTTGGGCTCCTAGAGGGTGGAGCTGCCGCAGCCTATAGAGCTATGGACCCTCGGTAGAACTGTGAGTATGCGGATATTAAACAGACTATTCTAGAACATTATGCTGTAACGCCAGACACTTACAGGACTCAGTTCCGTACGTTAGCATGTGATGAGGAAGTGTCTTTCAAGATGTATGCCCACAAACTCAAACATCTGTGGCATCGTTGGCTGGAGGCAGAGGAGGCCTTAACCTTGGAGACCATCCTCCAGGTCCTCCTAAAAGAGCAGTTTTACTTCAAGTGCCCCGCTGAGATCCGGGAATGGGTGCGTGAAAGCAGACCAGCCACTGTGGAGGAAGCTGCAGCTCTAGCTGATGAGGCTCTCACCATCAAGCCTCAGTGGAAAAAACTACTACTCAGTAAGTAAAAAAACACCAGCCCCCCAACGCTTCTGGCCCCAATGTTCACCATCACCCTAGACCGTCAACTCATGGGGATCTTCGTGTGACTGTGCCTCGCATTACTCCTGCTCCACCTTTGGGAATACGACGTGGAGGAAGAATCCCAGAGCGCAGATGTTATGGATGTGGGCAGCCTGGGCACATGCAATTCCAATGTCCAGGTGTTCGGAGGCAGAACAGCTACAGACCGCCTTTGCCTGTTCATTATCTACAGACACCTTCACCAGGAGAAGAGCTGGATTCTGTGCCTGATGACTTGCCAAGTGACTCTGATATCCTGGCTCCCCTACCCAGAGTCTATGGGGTGTGAGCTCCAGCCACCTGTTCTTCTGATTTTCAGCACAAACATCTACAGGAGGTTGTGCTGGATGGCCAAAAAGTTGTTGGCTTCCGTGACACTGGGACTTTCCTCACCATAGACGATCCCCGAGTAATTCAACCAGAAGCAATTCAAAAGGGACCAGGAATTGCCATTGAACTGGCAGGAGGTACCCAGAGATACATTCCAAGAGCGAGTGTGACCCTGGATTATGGCTTTGGGATCAAACAATGTGTGGTCGGTGTGATGAGCAGCCTCCCTGCAGACGTTCTTCTAGGAAATGATGTGGGGAATCTTCATTGCCACTTTGTCGGTGCAGTAACCAGAAGTCAAGCCAAGAGAGCAGCCCATGTGGACGTGTACAACCCATCCATGGAAATGAGGCCACCAGAACTGCCATTAAAGCCAGTGAGTGATTCTTCTTGTGGGGATAATATGAATGTTACTTGGGATAAAGTTCAGTTTAGACAAGAAGTAGAGACTGACCCCACCCTTGCTAGTTTTAGAGCTCTAGCTGAAATAGGGCAGCTAGGGGAGAACGGAGAAAGAATTATCAGAGAAAATGGACTTCTGTATCGGGTTGCCAATGCCGACTCCCTAGATAAGCCCTGGACTTATAGCAAACAGCTGATTGTTCCTCAGAAGTACAGAATTCCCCTATTACACCTGGCTCATGACATTCCTACTGCTGGCCAATAAGGCAAAACCCGCACCGAGAGACGATTGACTCAAACCTTTTATTGGCCGGGGATTTCCCAAGCAGTGGCGCATTTCTGCCGAACTTGTGACATATGTCAGCGTAGAGGGCGACCCGGAGATCACCCAAAGGCACCCCTGCAACCGCTCCCTATTCTAGAAGAACCCTTTCAAAGAGTAGCTCTTGATATCATTGGACCTCTGGCTAAACCAAGTAAATTTGGAAAGCAGTACATTCTCACTGTTGTAGACTATGCCACCCGATATCCAGAAGCCGTGGCCTTGTCAAGTATTTCTGCAGCCAAGGTGGCCAAGGCCTTGGTTGTTATTTTTACCAGAGTAGGATTCCCCAGTGAGATCTTGTCGGACCAAGGCTCCCAGTTCATGTCAAAGTTGTTCCAGTGTCTGTGGCGCACCTGTAGAGTACGAGCGATCCGAACGACCCCCGTATTATCCCCAAACAAATAGACTTTGTGAACGATTCAATGGCACTCTGAAGAATATGCTGAGGGCCTTCACGGACCGAGATTGACTGGGAGAAGTACCTACCCCATCTCTTGTTTGCCTATCGGGAAGTTCCCCAGGAGTCCATTGGGTTCTCCCCCTTTGAACTACTCTATGGAAGAAAGGTCCGAGGACCCTTAATCCTGCTCAAGGAATACTGGGAGGGGCAAGTTGAAGATACAGGAGCCCCTGTTGTCCCTTATGTCCTAAAGCTGCGAGAAGCCCTAGCCCAACTTGCTAGTTTTGCCCAGAGTCATTTGCGTATGGCTCCAACCAGACAGAAGACATGGTATGACCGTAAAGCACGCTATCGGGAGTTTGTAGAAGGACAACAAGTCTTAATGATTGTTCCCCATCGGCAGAATAAACTGCAGACCACATGGGAGGGTCCCATCCGGGTTCTCAGAAATCGGAATGATACCAATTACCTTGTTGCTTTAGATGATCAGGGGCTAAGGCAAAAGACTGTCCATGTGAATATGATTAAGGAGTACCATGACCGGAGCATTCCAACGATAGCAAGCTGTCGGTTGGCTTCAGAAGATGGTCAAGAGGATGAGGACTCTCTACCTGATCTCGTGGAAGCAGCGAGAGCCCCATCCACTGTGGAACAGGTTCCCCTGGGAAATCACCTGGATTCCTTACAGAAAATCCAGATGCTGGAAGTGCTTCAACAGAGACTGTCTGCTTTCTCATCCCAACCAGGTCGAACCACCGTCACTCAACATCCTGTGGACACTCGGGGCATCCGTCCCATACAACAGGCTCCTTACCGGCTACCTGAATCAGTTCGAAACACCATGCAGCACGAACTGGAGATGATGTTACAGCTTGGGGTAATCCAGGCCTCCCATAGCCCTTGGGCCTCCCCTGTGGTGTTAGTACCCAAGAAGGATGGGAGTACTCAATTTTTTGTGGACTATCGGCGACTAAACGACCATACCGTCAGCAATCCTTATCCAATGCCTCGTATTGACGAATTTCTAGACCGACTGGCTGGGTCCCGATATGTCACTACCTTGGAACTCAGTAAGGGATACTGGCAGATCCCTCTAACGGAGGAAGGGAGTGAACGGTCCGCTTTTATAACCCCCTTTGGTCTGTATGAATTTCTAAGCATGCCTTTTGGAATGAAAAATGCCCCGGCCACCTTCCAGAGAATGGTGGACCAGATCCTCCGGGGATGTGGTGACTTTGCTTGTGCCTACTTGGATGATTTTGCAGTCTTCAGCCACACATGGGAGGAACATCTGCATCAAGTAGCCGTTATTCTTGACCTGATTCTTGCAGCCGGCCTAACCATTTGACCCGATAAATGCCAATTGGGGATGGGTGAAGTCCAGTACCTAGGGCATAGAGTGGGAGGAGGGAAGCTCCGTCCTGAGCCTGCCAAAATCCAGGCTATTAGAGACTGGCCTGTACCCAAAACTAAGAAACAAGTTATGGCTTTTCTGGGCACTGCCAGTTATTACCGAAAATTTGTTTCTCATTTCAGCACTGTGGCCAAGCCTCTTACCAACCTGATCAAGAAAACAATGCCCCGGCTGGTGATCTGGACTCCAGCCTGTGATGATTCTTTTAACCGGCTGAAGGACTCTGATCTGCGATCCTGTCCTGGCTGCTCCAGACTACAAGAGGAGATTCATTGTGCAAACAGATGCCTCTGCTTTATGGACTGGGAGCTGTCCTCAGCCAGGTGAATGCAGCTGGGGACGAACACTCCATTGCCTATCTCAGCTGGAAACTGCTGGACTGAGAAGTGGCCTTTGCAACTGTTGAAAAAGAATGTCTAGCTGTAGTGTGGGCCCTTAGGAAACTAAGGCCGTATATGTATGGGCGAGAATTCACTGTGGCTACTGATCACAATCCCCTCACCTGGCTGAACAGAGTTTCTGGGGACAATGGACGCTTATTACGATGGAGCCTGGCTCTGCAGCCCTATAACTTTATTATACAGTATAGAAGAGGCAGCCAACACCAAAATGCAGATGGACTGTCCAGGCAAGAGGAGCCTTGAGTCCTGTCAGCCATGCCTGCGTGTACTTAACCAGCGACCTGTAGAGGTCCCTAGTACGTACACAAGTTGGGAGGGAAAGGGATTGTCATGATGTATGTGCTTTTCTCCATCCCATATTTTTTGTATAAGATGCCATGTGATGTATTTTACCTTCTCACTGTATTTGCTGTAATACTATGTCAGGATGTGATGTAACTTTCCTTTGGTTGTACTTACTGAACACTTTGAAATGTCTTGGGATGTAAGTAACCATACCTTCCCCCCCATCTCCTGTGTCTCTGGGCCCATAATGCAATTATCTCTTGTCCACACAGCCAGGGAAACTTCCCATTGTTTCGTAAGCAGTGGATAACACCAACTACACAAACCTGTAGACATCTCGGAGCCAACCTTCTAGAATCTTCTAGTGGGCCCAACCATTGCATAGACCCCTACCTTGAGGGGCGGGCCCACGAGCTCAGACAATAAACTCCTGTTTCTAAGTGCAGTTGGGAGCTGAGCTTTGATGAGGAAGGGAGCGAGATCTGATTCTGCGGACAGATCTCGCCGTCCAGTGGATTGTGTGGGATTTCTGGGACTCTGAAAAGGACTACTACGTCGTGATCTGGCACTTTGGATTATCGGGAGGTGCCCCCGAATCTGTTTTATTTGGACTTGTAGTGTGCTGTTCCTGTATTCCTGTTAGTAAACCTGTTGGATCATCCTCGGCCTCTTGTCTCTCCTTGCTCTGCTGTACACCCCGTCACAAACTGGTGGCAGCGGCGGGATCAGAGCAGAAGAAATGGAGGACAACGGCCAATCAACGTCTGAAACCAGAACCTCAGGATACAGGAACTGGACTGTGGTGAGCCTACAAAGAAAGGCCCGTGAATTAGGTGTCGGCTACAAAGGACTCTCTAAGGAGCAACTAATTGAGGCATTGGAAAACGCTGCTGTTCCTGTATTCCTGTTAGTAAACCTGTTGTCTCTCCTTGCTCTGCTGTACACCCCGTCACACAACCAACGCATTGATGTCTGCAAATATTGCAATCGATAAGATATATTACATTTTCTGTATTACAGTTAATAAAAGAAAAAATCTCATTTTTTTCCATTTTGTTTTTATAGAAGAAAATGTTTTTGTTTTAACAATATACTTGCAGCACTTACAGATTTTTGCACCACAGCCATAACAGCCTACAGTTTTCATCCAATTTTGTTTACATTTTTTGTCTGGATCAGTGAATAAACTTGCCAACAACATGGATCCTATAATAGGAGCCCTCCTAGCAACAAATCTAATTGAGTATTTCTTAAAGGAGTTGTCCGACAAACTCAAAAATTTTTGTTAAGCTAATCTGTGCTGTATTGTCATATAAAACACCTTTACATTGTTATTTTTTGTTTTCTAACTTTTGTTCCTCTTGAATTATGACTTTATTCTCTGCAGCTCTTTGTTTACATTCAGCTCCAGAAAACTGACCACTTACTTTTCTAAACCTCCCAGTCACAGCTGGCACCACCAGGCCTCAGTGTCCAGCCCCACCCCAGTGTCCAGCCCCGCCCTCTGCCTGCCCCCTGCACACACATTCCATGACAGTATTCTGCCCCAGCACCTGACCTGTTATCACTACAGCATTGGAAATAACAGCCCCACATCCGGCTCTGCACACCACATTGGGCTCTGTACACCACACACACATCGGGCTCTGCACCGCACACACACATCGGGCTCTGCACCGCACACACACACACACACACACACACACATAGGGCTCTGCACACCACACACACATGGCTCTGCACACCACACACACATGGCTCTGCACACCACACACACATATGGCTCTGCAAACCACACACACATATGGCTCTGCACTCCCCACCAGATCGGGCTCTGCACACCACACACACATCGGACTGCACCGCACACACGCACATAGGGCTCTGCACTGCACATACACATAGGGCTCTGCACCGCACACACACATAGGGCTCTGCACACCACACACACATAGGGCTCTACACACCACACACACATAGGGCTCTGCACACCACACACACATAGGGCTCTGCACACCACACACACACAGGGCTCTGCACACCACACACACACAGGGCTCTGCACTGCACACACACATAGGGCTCTGCACACCACACACACGGCTCTGCACACCACACACATAGGGCTCTGCACACCACACACATAGGGCCCTGCACACCACACACATATGGCTCTGCACACCACACACACATATGGCTCTACACCGCACACACACAGAGGGCTCTGCACCGCACACAAACATAGGGCTCTGCACCGCACACAAACATAGGGCTCTGCACCGCACACACACACAGGGCTCTGCACCGCGCACACACATAGGGCTCTGCACCGCACACACACAGGGCTCTGCACACCACATACACATAGGGCTCTGCACACCACACACACATAGGGCTCTGCACCCCACACACACGGCTCTGCACACCACACACATAGGGCCCTGCACACCACACACATATGGCTCTGCACACCACACACACATATGGCTCTACACCGCACACACACAGAGGGCTCTGCACCGCATACACACATCGGGCTCTGCACACCACACACACATAGGGCTCTGCACCGCACACACACACACAGGGCTCTGCACCGCACACACACATAGGGCTCTGCACACCACATACACATAGGGTTCTGCACCGCACACACACATCGGGCTCTGCAACCCTCCCCTACCCCCATTGTTCTGCACCGACGCCCCTAGCCCATAGGGACCACATGTAGGGAATACATACTTACCCCTCCTTGGTCCCTGCCGCTCCTGCATGTTCGTCCGCTGTCTGGTCTGGACATATCAGCACAGTAGTGACGTCACCGCTGTCCTGAACTGTCAGACACAGCGGGGCAGTGATGAAAAGCAGCGCTCCCTCTCATCAGTGCTCCCTCTCACCAGTGCTTTCAAATATAGCGGCATCTGTGATCTGTGATGCCGGTACATTTGAATGTGCGATCCTGAGCAGGGGGCCCGTTTCTTGCGGTGACACCGTGGGCAGCCGCCGCCAGGCCCCTCCCCTCAGCTCACGGGTCCCACAGCAGTGCCAGGGGAGATTGCGGGAGAGTACGGGTGAGGGGGAATGTGTGGGAGGGTGCGGAGAAGGGGGGGCGGGGACTCACGCACTGTACCAGCCCAGCAGAGTGGCAACATGCTGGTCACAGATTTGCATGACAACATGGTCCTGCCCATGTTGACATGAAATGACCGGAAGCAGCAAAATCGCGGCAGGAGCGGTCACATGATCGCTCTGAACCTGGGGAGAAGGGCTGACAGCAGGGCAGGTAAGTGCTCACTATCTACTTACCTGCCCCAATGTAGCCCAATAGGGAAATAATAAAAAAAAAAGTCAAAATAAGTCGGATAACCCCTTTAAGTATTTCTTTCAATTCACCACTTTATTCCAGAATGGGTAAATGTTTTTTAATGATGGAGACTACTTGTTGATACTGTGGACTACATTTAGTACTGAAGACTATACCCAGATCGTTGTTTTTTTTCTTTGATATTTTTATATTCCAACAAATCCTGTCTATTTAAGTTATCCACTATGCCTCTTGCTCTTTGTAGAGACCAGTTTGGATAACCCCTAGATTTTAATCTTTTAATCAACTGTTCAGAGTTTTTCAAATAGGTATATATTCAGTACTATTTATTTTAATTCGAATCAATTCACCAGTGGGTATGTTCCTGATAACATGAATGGCGTGACATGAATTTGCCATCAGTATACTGTTCACAGCAGTTTGTTTACGATAGGGTTCTACCAACACCTTTTTCCGATTTGGATCTGTATAGAAGGTCAATTCCACATTCTGTTGCATTGGAATTCCTCAGATATTATCTATCCAATTACAGTGAGTATACATTTGAAATTCAACATTTTTTGTTACTTGTAACTAATTTTTTGCTCACCCATAATTATTTTGTTTTTGATGAGTATTATTATTTGCAGATACATGGAGTGAGTATGGGAGCCAAATTTTCACCATCTTTAGCAAATTTAACTATGTCAGTGTGGGAGGAGAGATATAATTTTCATTCCAACAATCCATTTAGACACAATATTTTTTGGCTGGGACGCTTAATTGATGATTTGGTTTTTGTTTGGAGGGGGAAAAAGGATTCTGCCTCTTCCTTTTTTTCATATCTAAACAACAATAGTTTCAATCTTAAATTCACATGTCACGTGAACGAGTCATCAATTAATTTTTTAGATTTGACCTTCAATACAGATCCAAATCGGAAAAAGGTGTTGGTAGAACCCTATCGTAAACCCACTGCTGTGAACAGTATATTGATGGCAAATTCATGTCACGCCAGTCATGTTATCAGGAACATACCCACTGGTGAATTGATTGAAACTAAAAGAAATAGTACTGAAGAAAATACCTATTTGAAAGAATCTGAACAGTTGATAAAAAGATTAAAATCTAGGGGTTACCCAAACTGGTCTCTGCAAAGAGCAAGAGGCATAGTGGATAACTTAGACAGGATTTGTTGCAATATAAAAATATCAAAGAATAAAACAACGATCTGGGTATAGTCTTCAGTACTAAATTTAGTCCACAGTATCAACAAGTAGTCTCCATCATTAACCCCTTCACGACCGGCCGATTTTTCGCTTTCCGTTTTTTTTTTCCGCCATTCTTTTTCTGAGAGACGTAACTTTTTTATTTTTCAGTCAATATGGTCATGTGAGGGCTCATTTTTTGTGGAACGAGCTGTACTTTTAAATAAAACCATCAGTTTTACCATATAGTGTACTGGAAAACGGCAAAAAAAATCCAAATGCAGAAAAATTGCAAAAAAAGTGCAATAGCACTATGGTTTTTGAGATTTTATTCACTGTGTTCACTATATGGTAAAACTGATGTGTGGGTGTGATGCCTCAGGTCAGTGCGAGTTCGTAGACACCAAACATGTATAGGTTTACTTTTATATAAGGGGTTAAAAAAAAATCGGACGTTTGTCCGAAAAAAGTGGCGCACGTTTTACGCCATATTCCGTGACCCGTAGCGTTCTCATTTTTTGGGATCTATGGCTCAGTGACGGCTTATTTTTTGTGTCTAGAGCTGACGTTTTTAACGGTACCATTTTTGCGCAGATGCTACGTTTTGATCGCCTGTTATTGCATTTTGTGCAAAAGTTGTGGCGACAAAAAAGCGTCGTTTTGGCGTTTGGAGTTTTTTTGCCTCTACGCCGTATACTGATCAGATTAATTGATTTTATATTTTGATAGATCGGGCGTTTCTGAACGCGGCGATACCAAATGTGTGTGTATTTTTTATTTTTTTAACCCTTTAATTTTCAATGGGGCGAATGGGGGGTGATTTGAACTTTTAGGTTTTTTTGGTTTTTTTTTAATTTTTTAAAACTTTTTTTTAACTTTTTTTTTTTTATTTTTACTAGTCCCCCTAGGGGGCTATTGCGATCAGCATTCCGATCGCTCTACAGTATCTGCTGATCACAGCTACAAGGCTGTAAACAGCAGATACGCTCTCTTTCTCTTTTGCTGTGCCCCGGGCACAGCGAAAGTGAGAGCAAGTCAGGTGTAGTACAGGAGTCATCACATGACCCTGTGCTACCATGACAACTATCGGGAGTCACGTGATCGCGTCACGTGACTTCCGGTATCGGGCGGTAAGTAAAACTTTACCGCGATCGCGCTTATAATGGCGCTGTCACATATTGACAGCGCCATATAAGGGGTTAATCGGCACGAGCAGATAACGATTCTGCTCGTGCCTAGCAGGCACACATCTCAGCTGTGAAAATCAGCTGAGATGTGCGCCGATCGCGGCATGCTGCCGACAGCAGACCGCGGGCAGTAACATTATGACATTTAGGACGTAATTTTACTACCCGTGGTCGTTAAGGGGCTAAAAAACATTTACCCATTCTGGAACAAAGTGGAGAATTGAAAGAAATACTTAAGAAATACTCAATTAGATTTGTTGCTAGGAGGCCTCCTACCATAGAATCCATGATGGCAAGTTTACTCACTGATCCAGACAAAAAATTGAAACAAAATTGGATGAAAACTGTAGGTTATGGCTGTGGTGCAATAATCTGTAAGTGCTGCAAGTATATTGTTAAAACAAAAACATTTTCTTCTATAAAAAATGGAAAAAACTTTGAGAATGTTTCTTTTATTAACTGTAATACAGAACATGTAATATATCTTATTGATTGCAATATTTGAAGACTTCAATACGTTGGTTGTACCACTAATTCTTTGAAACAACGTATGAGAAAACATTTGTCTGACTCAGTGAATTTGCCCCATTGCAGGAGCCTCTGCGGTCTCTAAACACCTCGCAATTGTGCAGAAAGGAGATTTAAAGTTTTTTCCTTTAGGGGAATAGAGGTGGTTTCAAAACCACACAGGAGTGGTGATTATAGAAGTAAAATCTTATCCAGAGAAAGTAGGTGGATCTTTTTACTAGAAACTAGAGTTCCTGACGAATTGAACAGCAGAATGGATCTAATCACACAATATTAAGAAGGAAAGGAGGGGAAAGGGTTTTTTTGTTTTTTTTTCTTCTCCTTATCCCCTCTCCTCTTTATAAAAGGTTATGCATCCATCTTGAACCTATTCTGATATTGTACCATCTGTGAACCATACTGGTGATTGTCTTTGATATACATAACTTGCGTGTTGCAGGATGTATTTTTCATATACATATATATATATATATATATATATATATATATGTATATATATATGTATGTATGTGTATATATATATGTATGTATGTGTATATATATATGTATGTATGTGTATATATATATATATATATATATATATATATATATATGTATGTACAACTATCTTGTTGCGGTTATCCTATATCATCGTTTATTTATTATCAAACGTACGCATTATTTGTCTTTCAATATATGTATTTTTCTAGCAATATTCTTGAACTGAGTTTCAACCATATACTATGTTGTTAATTGGCCTGTTTCACTGCTTTTAATTAAGGGTTATTTGAATATGTTCCACAATAGAGGATTTATTGTTAGTGTTGGAGCGCAGTTTAAGTAGGACCGTGAAGAAGGCACATAGTGCTGAAACATGTAGTCTCTTGCTGGAGTGCTATTATTTGATTGGAGTTCCTCATATTTTTATATGACATAATGGATTAATAAAGAAGACGTTTTTTACAATTCTGTGAAATTTCATCCTTTTTCTGGATCCCAATTCCCCTACATTTCTATTTGTTTGGGCATACCCCCTGCCTGGATCCCTGCAGAACATAAGGTGAACACCGATCATTGCATCTAGAGGAACTCCTTTATGGTGAGCTGGCTATATGTTTTCTACATTGTTATATATACATATATATACAGTCAGGGCCAGAAATATTTGGACAGTGACACAAGTTTAGTTATTTTAGCTGTTTACAAAAACATGTTCAGAAATACAATTATATATATAATATGGGCTGAAAGTGCACACTCCCAGCTGCAATATGAGAGTTTTCACATCCAAATCGGAGAAATGGTTTAGGAATCATAGCTCTGTAATGCATAGCCTCCTCTTTTTCAAGGGACCAAAAGTAATTGGACAAGGGACTCTAAGGGCTGCAATTAACTCTGAAGGCGTCTCCCTCGTTAACCTGTAATCAATGAAGTATTTAAAAGGTCTGGGGTTGATTACAGGTGTGTGGTTTTGCATTTGGAAGCTGTTGCTGTGACCAGACAACATGCGGTCTAAGGAACTCTCAATTGAGGTGAAGCAGAACATCCTGAGGCTGAAAAAAAAGAAAAAATCCATCAGAGAGATAGCAGACATGCTTGGAGTAGAAAATAAACAGTCGGGTACATTCTGAGAAAAAAGGAATTGACTGGTGAGCTTGGGAACTCAAAAAGGCCTGGGCGTCCACGGATGACAACAGTGGTGGATGATCGCCGCATACTTTCTTTGGTGAAGAAGAACCCGTTCACAACATCAACTGAAGTCCAGAACACTCTCAGTGAAGTAGGTGTATCTGTCTCTAAGTCAACAGTAAAGAGAAGACTCCATGAAAGTAAATACAAAGGGTTCACATCTAGATGCAAACCATTCATCAATTCCAAAAATAGACAGGCCAGAGTTAAATTTGCTGAAAAACACCTCATGAAGCCAGCTCAGTTCTGGAAAAGTATTCTATGGACAGATGAGACAAAGATCAACCTGTACCAGAATGATGGGAAGAAAAAAGTTTGGAGAAGAAAGGGAACGGCACATGATCCAAGGCACACCACATCCTCTGTAAAACATGGTGGAGGCAACGTGATGGCATGGGCATGCATGGCTTTCAATGGCACTGGGTCACTTGTGTTTATTGATGACATAACAGCAGACAAGAGTAGCCGGATGAATTCTGAAGTGTACCGGGATATACTTTCAGCCCAGATTCAGCAAAATGCCGCAAAGTTGATCGGACGGCGCTTCATAGTACAGATGGACAATGACCCCAAGCATACAGCCAAAGCTACCCAGGAGTTCATGAGTGCAAAAAAGTGGAACATTCTGCAATGGCCAAGTCAATCACCAGATCTTAACCCAATTGAGCATGCATTTCACTTGCTCAAATCCAGACTTAAGATGGAAAGATCCACAAACAAGCAAGACCTGAAGGCTGCGGCTGTAAAGGCCTGGCAAAGCATTAAGGAGGAAACCCAGCGTTTGGTGATGTCCATGGGTTCCAGACTTAAAGCAGTGATTGCCTCCAAAGGATTCGCAACAAAATATTGAAAATAAAAATATTTTGTTTGGGTTTGGTTTATTTGTCCAATTACTTTTGACCTCCTAAAATGTGGAGTGTTTGTAAAGAAATGTGTACAATTCCTACAATTTCTATCAGATATTTTTGTTCAAACCTTCAAATTAAACGTTACAATCTGCACTTGAATTTTGTTGTAGAGGTTTCATTTCAAATCCAATGTGGTGGCATGCAGAGCCCAACTCGTGAAAATTGTGTCACTGTCCAAATATTTCTGGACCTAACTGTATATACATACATATACATATATTGTGTGTGTGTGTGTGTATATGTATATATATATATATATATATATATATATATATAAAATCACCCTCATGGAGTCTGTTTTTGACCGTTTGAGCAGACACGTGGATATTAGTTACCAGCTGGCAGTCATTTTGCAGGGCTCTGGCACTGTTCATCCTTACACAAAGGAGGAGGTAGCCCTCCTGCTGCTGGGTTGTTGGCCTCCAAAGGACTGTTCCTTGTGTCCTGGTGTACTGAGCTGTTTTCTGGTATCTTCTTATGCTCTGGACACTGTGCTGACAGACACTGTTAACCTTTTTGCCACAGCTCACAATGATATGCCATCTTGGATGAACTGCCCTACCTAAGCAACTTTTGAGGGTTGTAGACACCTCTAGGGGTGAGAGCAATGACAAAATGCTAAATTGACTAAAATAACATCTAAAAAGAATGAAAACAGATGTATCGTCTATGGCCACCACCTGGAGGACCACTCCTTTAATTGTGGTTGTCTTGCTAATTGGCTATCATTTTGACCTGTTGTCTGTTCCATTTGCACAACAGCAGGATAAATTGATTCACAATCCGTGTTGCTACATAACTGGACAGGTCGATTTCACAGAAGTGTGATTGACTTAGAATTACATTTGCAAGAAGTATATATCTTCTCCCCGGGTTTGCGTTGGTTTCCTCTGGGTCCTCCAGCACTCCAAAGACATACTGATAGGGAATTTGGATTGTGAGCCCCGTGGATATATAGGTATATATAAATATAAAGTGTCATGAACAATTTATCTTATACCCAAACCAAAGCTAGCACAGAGATGCCTATGGCTGCTCCTCTCTCCTTGGTACTATGGCAATATTACCTGGTCAGCTATTGGATAGGGGTATTAAAGATCAGGGGATGTATGTAGCTCAGGGAGCATGTGAAAGAAAGACATCTTTGTTCTTCTAGGTAAAAAAAAAAAAGCTATGAACCAAGATTTCAGGTGCCATGTTAATATCAGAGATATGTAAATTTAAATTTTTGGAATCCTGGCAAAGCGGCGAACGCAGAGCATCATTTTGCTTTGCTGGGTGGTTGCTGGTATCCCAAAAAAATGGATATTGGCAAATAAAATGATGCCAGATATGTTGTGTTTCATATCTATGTGAAAGTAAAATCAGGATAGAAAATATGGCACTAATATTCCTCACCTGTGAGTCCCAGGGGCAAAGAAATGCTGAAAACTAGTTTCGTAATTTTTTGAAGCTCTGGGAACATCCCACAAGACAGGCACATATGAGTTCATAGAGTGGAGTGTGACCTGAGGTCATAAGTCAGCTCCCACATTTTTGCTTTGTTCAGTTCTGAAGAACACAGATAAGCTGTGGTGCTGTCCATTTTTAGTCTTGGAGATCATCCCTCCTTAAACCCATAAGTCATATCTGTGCCACGAGTTTAGTAAGTCTCATGTTTATCCCTTTTTATTTTTATGTAATTACCTATATCATACTGTATTGTTCCCTTTTGTAAAACATTGTATATTTTTTATATACACCGGCTACTAAAATATCACCTATCAAAAATAATAATTTTAATATAAAAATTGAATCAAATTTAATAGCTTTGTCCTCTTGTTCTATATAAACCCTGAACCCAAATATGCCTTATGCTATCTAACGTGCGTCCATTATACCTATAAATGATTGGTGGTAGCAGCAAATTTTTTACTTGTGTTAGTGTGGGACTTGGCATTGACTGTACCAGAACTATATGTCGTCGTCCCCCCCCCCCCGTCTTTCCCCCAGTTGTTCATGACAATCCGTATACCATATGGTGTCAGAGATATGGGCCTTTTTCGTTGTTGCTAGTCTTTATGCTGTGTACCAGAGCAGCGTTGCTTGCAGTATAAATTATATAAAGCAGCTGAAACAAGTGTCACCAGAAAATGCTTAGAACCATGCCCCCTTTGTAAAAACTTAAAAAAAAATTGTACTAAATATAGTGGCCCATGTCTCCGAAACTGTATAGTAGATATTTAAACTAAAATAAAGTTTACTTGAGAGTAGAAGTAATGAAATGAGCAAAGATTAAGTAACAAAATGAGCAAAGACTGGTCATTGCTGACTTGTAGAAAAGTCCTTTCCAACAATTGTTTTTTTATTGAATCTTTCTTTTGCAGCAGAACGTTGAAAATGGCACCTCAAAGATAGATATTGATGTTTTGGTTCAAGGCGATGAAGTGTATTATGTGGATTTACTTAAAACGAAATTGGAGAATTCAAGGTACATGATATTCTTTATACTGTGTTGTCTATATAAGGCTATGTTCACAAAGGACGTTTTTGCAGTGTTTTTTTTCCTGACCAAAACCCGACTTTGTTGCAGGACTCCTGGGAGTCATCTGCTTGTTCGGTGTGGTTTTGATGTGGTCTTTGTGGTGTTTTTTTGTCATTTTTACAGCGTTTTTTTTTTTCTGTGATGTCAGGACCTGCAAGGGTTCAAGGGTACCAGAGTGCTGGGCCGGTATTGACCTGGATCCGGCACTCGGGTAGTAAAAAAAAAAAAAAAAAAAGTAAAGTAAGTGCACTATACTTGCCAGTCTCCGGTAGATGCTAGAGTGCATGGGCTCCTTCCAGGTATGATGTCATTCAACAGGCCACTATTACATAGTCATGCCCACTAACCTGGAAGGAGCCCATACATTCTCAGATCATCTCTACCTGCTTCCGCAGCCCCTCTTACTTTCGGTGCCTCTCATTAGCCTAATATATATTCACTGCTTCTCTCCCCCCTTGGAGTCTGCGGATCTATTATACAGTAAAAAATAAATTAAAAATGACGTAGGGTCCCCCATATTTTGATACCCAGCACAGATAAATCCTACAGCTACAGGTTGCAGCCCCCAGGTATGGGCTTTATCTTTGCTGGTTATCAAATTAAGAGGGACTCCACGCTGTTTTTTTAATTATTGAAATAAATAAAAAACTAGCCTGCGGTTCCCTCAAAATTGATACCCGGCCACGATAAAGCCCACAGCTGGGGGCTGGTATTCTCAGGCTGGAGAGACTCAGCCTAAAAATATCAGCCTGCAGCAGGACAAGATTGTCTCATCCATTAGATGAGACAATTCCAGCACTTTACCCAGCTGTTCCCGAATTGCCCTGGTGTGGTGGCAATCTGGGTAATAAGGAGCTAATCACAGCTCATAGCTGTGACTAAGCCCTAGATTGGTTATGGCAGGCGTCTGATACACCCTAGTCACCCATCTGTAATAAGTGAAAAGAAATTACCACAAACACCGAAAAAATCCTGTATTTGAAATAAAATACAAAAAGCCCCCTTTTTCTCCATTTTATTAACCCCATAATCGCCCCTGCACGTTCGGCGTAATTCACACCAGGTGCCATGCCGATTCAACTCTGCTACATCTTACACTGACAGCAAGCAGCCATAGAACTGGACTGCCTGCTGGGAGCTCCAGAGAATGAATGAGCCGCACAATCAGTGGTCCCTGCACTCAGGTGATTTCCGGTCACATCTGGTGATACCTGTGACCGTAAATAGCCTGAGTATGGCTATTCCCACCACCATTTAAGTGCCGGCCAGAAACCTTGGATCAGCGAGTCTAACCGGGTTAATTAAAAACTTGATCCAGGGTATCTGCGAGTCTACCCGTCACTAGGGTGAAAACCGTAGCAGCGGCGCTGAAAATAATTGACATGTTCATTCTTTTTAGAATGCAGCAAAACCGGATGTATTTCACAAAACAGTCAGGAAAAAAATCTTGACGTGTTTGGGTGTGTGTGCATGAGATTTCAGAAATCTCATAGACTTTGCTGGGGCTGTAAAAAGTAGCATTTTATTAGCATGGATATGCATAAAACCCAAGGCAAACCTGCAGCTAATAAACGCTACAAGAATGCCCAGTGTGAACATAGCCTAATGTAGAATTTTTAATGTATATGATGGTTGTGTGCATAAAGAAGAATGGTGGACTTTGTGTTTACAGGTTGATAGAAATGTGCAGCAGGTAAATGCTTCTTCTGTCTTTTTGTTGCCCCACAAAACAATTCTCAAATGCACCTTTTGCATGGCTAATTGCTGTGGAGCACTGATCCACCAACTTCTAGATTACTGCCACTGCTGTTATGTTGATTTACATCCCTGGCTTGCATAGAGCTAGCACTGTCTAAAGAAATCACTGTCCCTGTGCAGAAGAAAGGATTAGGCTGCTTTCACACATCAGTTTTTTGGCATCAGGCACAATCCGGTTTGTGCCTGATGCAACGGATCCGTCACAGATTATGTAAAAACTGATGCGACGGATCCAGCAAAAAACGGATGTTTTTTTTTTCTTTTTCATGCCGATAGAGAGCGATAGAGATCCCATCATCACCGCACACTCCCCGGCCCTACCCCCCCCCATCATCACCGCACACACGCAAGCACTACTGCACCCATCATCACCTCACACACCGACTCTACCGCACCCATCATCACCGCAAACACCAGCACTACCGAACCCATCATCACCTCACACACGCAGACACTACCGCCCCCATCATCACCGCATACACCCCGGCACTACCGCCCCCATCATCCCCACACACACATCGGTACTACCGCACCCATCATCGCCGCACACAGCCCTGTGCTACCACCCCCATCATCACTGCACACACCCAGGCTCTACCGCACCCATCTTCACCGCACACATATTGGCACTACCTGAGTGACGTCACTGCTGACTCACTTCAGTTGCTGCGTGGAGCTCACAGGAGCGGTGGTGCTCTACTGCCACTCCTGTCAGCTTCCGATGTAGCAGAGCTGAAAGCGTTGTTGGACCATGTGTGGATTACATCGGACCTGGACAGATATTTGGGGGTTAATAAAGTGGTGAAAGAGGGTGCTTTTTGTCTTTTATTTCAACTAAAGGATTTTTCTGTGTTTTGTGTTTATTTACTTTCACTATAGATTAATCATGGGGGGTTTCTCATAGACGCGTGCTATGATTAACCTAGGACTTAGTGGCAGCTATGGGCTGCCATTAGCTCCTTATTACCCCGATTGCCACCGCACCAGGGCAATCGGGGATGAGCCGGGTAGAGTCCCGGGACTGTCGCATCTAATGGATGTGGCAATTCCGGCGGCTTCTAGCTGATATTTTTAGGCTGGGGGGCTCTCCATAACATGGGGCTCACCTTACTAAGAATACCAGCCTTGGCTGGTATCAAAATTGAGGGGGACTGCATGTCGTTTTTTTTTTTTAATTTATTTTACTGCACTATATAGACTTGCCCACCGGCGGTTGTGATTCATTGCGGGGAGAGAGCTGTCACTCAGCGTGGGGGCGTGTCTTACTGCAACCAATCATAGGCGGCGGGGGAAGCAGGGAATGCGAGATAGAATACTGAGCTGCCAGCATTTACAAAAGAGGAAAAGCCACCAGAGCAGTGTGACAGCTGTACAGCGCCGCGCCCATGATCGGTGAGTATAAAGGAGGTAGAGACAGACAGACAGACAGACACCGACGGACCGACCGACATATCAACAGAGAGAGAAAGGGAGAGTGACTATTTACACAACGTTTGGGCATGCCCAGAAACCAAAACCGGATCCATCATTGGTTTCCGGCATATGACGGATGACGATGAATCCGGCGCCCATAGGCTTCCATTATAAAATAAGCCGTACAGCACCGGATCCGGCGCAATCCGTTTTTTTGCCGGAGACAAAAAACATTCCCTTTAACGTTCCATCTGGCTGCCGGACAAGCAAATTTTGCCGGATTCGGCGAAAGCCGGATGGAACGCAAGGCCATCCGGCGCTAATAGAAGTCTATGGGGGGGAAAATGCATCGGGCAGCAACAGATGCCGGATGCATTTTTTCCTGTTTTTGCTGGATTGTGCCTGATGGCAAAAAACTGATGCGTGAAAGCAGCCTTAATTGTTCTCAGTGGAAGAAACATAATTAACAATCTAGTAGTTATTGGCTAACAAAAATAAAATAAATGATGTTACAGTTCAATGCAAGCTTTCAAGACTAGGATATTAAATCTACAAAAAAGACGTCTCAGTTGAGATCTCATTTATATGTATAACTAGAAGGTGGCCCGATTCTACGCATCGGGTATTCTAGAATTTACGTATTGTGTAGTTCATGTATGATTTTTGTTATATATATAGATGTTGTTGTGTGTAGTTACCAAGTGTTTGTGTAGGGCGCTGTACATGTTCTGGGTGTTGTCTGGGTGTAGCGGGGGGTGAGAGCGGTGTTGTTTGTGTGTTGCGTTGTGTGTCGTTATTTGTGGAGCGCTGTGTATCTGTATCGTTGTGTGTGTTGCGCGGTTTGTGTGGGTGTGTGTGTGTGTGTTTTGGGGGAGGTATGTTTTGTGCAATGTGTGTGTTGTGCGGTATGTGCGTATATTTGTGTGTGCCGCGGTGTTTGTGTGTTGGGTGTTGTGTGTCTGCGGCGTTGTCTGTGTGTGGGTGTGTCTGTGTAGGATGGTGTTTGTGGTTCCCAGTGTGTGTGTGGTGTGTTGTGCAGTGCGTGTGTGGCAGTGTGTGTGTGTGTTTTGGGGGGAGGTGTGCACCCCCCATCGTAGTCCACCCCCCATCGTGCTTCATCCCCCATGCTGCGCACCCCCCATCGTGCTCCATCCCCCATGCTGCGCACCCCCCATCGTGCTCCATCCCCACTCCCCATTGTGCTCCATCCTCCATGCTGCGCATTCCCCATCGTGCTCCATCCCCCATGCTGCGCATTCCCCATCGTGCTCCATCCCCCATGCTGCGCATTCCCCATCGTGCTCCATCCCCCATGCTGCGCACTCCCAAACGTGCTCCATCCCCCATGCTGTGCACTCCCCATCGTGCTCCATCCCCCATGCTGCGCACTCCCCATCGTGCTCCATCCCCCATGCTGCGCACTCCCCATCGTGCTCCATCCCCCATGCTGCGCACCCCCCTTCGTGCTCCATCCCCCATGCTGCGCACTCCCCATCGTGCTTCATCCCCCATGCTGCGCACTCCCCATCGTGCTCCATCCCCCATGCTGCGCACTCCCTATCGTGCTCTATCCCCCATGCTGCGCACTCCCCATCGTGCTCCATCCCCCATGCTGCGCACTCCCAAACGTGCTCCATCACCCATGCTGTGCACTCCCCATCGTGCTCCATCCCCCATGCTGTGCACTCCCCATCGTGCTCCATCCCCCATGCTGCACACCCCCCATCGTGCTCCATCCCCCATGCTGCGCACCCCCCATCGTGCTCCATCCCCCATGCTGCACACTCCCCATCGTGCTCCATCCCCCATGCTGCGCACTCCCCATCGTGCTCCATCCCCCATGCTGTGCACCCCCCATCGTGCTCCATCCCCCATGCTGTGCACCCCCCATCGTGCTCCACAGTCACACATCAGACAGTAAACACGCACACATATGATCGCATACACTCACACACACACCCCACTTCTCCCTGTGCCCACCGGTGGGCGGTCCCAGCAGCTGTGCTGCACGCCGTGCTCCTCTGCCGACACTCACAGATCCGATCGTATACACACACACACACACACTCACACACATCCGATCGCATACACTCACATACACTCACACACTTCCGATCGCGTACACACACACTGACGATATCGCACATACGCGCTGACACACTCACAACATCCAGAGATACCACATGCTTCCGGCCATGTGATCCTCCAGCAGGTCCTGGAAGCTCACAGCACAGTATCGCCGCCGAGAAGCAAGCGATATCACGGGATGTTGTGAGTATGTGGATGCGAACTGATGTGTGTGTGAGGTGTGTGTGAGAGTGAGTGTGATCTGATGTGTGTGTGTGTCTGTTCTTATGTGTGTGTGAGGTGTGTGTGTTCCGCCGCTGCAGGACGTGGATGCGATCTGATGTGTGTGTGAGGTGTGTGTGTTCCGCCGCTGCAGGACGTGGATGCGATCTGATGTGTGTGTGAGGTGTGTGTGTTCCGCCGCTGCAGGACGTGGATGCGATCTGATGTGAGTGTGAAAGTGTGAGTGTGCGTGTGAGTGTGCGTGTGAGTGTGAGTCTGAGTGTGTCTGAGTCTGAGTCTGAGTCGCGGCCAATCCGTGCGGGGGGGGCGGACCCGTGGCGAGGCGAGCGGCCAATCCGTGCAGGGAGAGGAGCCGAGGCGAGGCGAGCGGCCAATCCGTGCGGGGGGCGGGGCCATGGCGAGCCCAGCGGCCAATCAGCTTTGTGTCACCGTAAGGACACAATTTTGGAGCATGACAGACAGACAGACAGAATAAGGCAATTATATATATAGATTACATGTGTGGTCAATATAAAGGACTGGGAATGTCTTATTCCTTCCAAAGACAATACCATGGGGCATTCACTGCGAGTGGAAGAAAAGCGATTCTGGCAGCTAAATAGGAAAGGTTTCTTTACAGTTAGAGCAGCCAGACTGTGGAATGTCCTACCACAAAAGTAGCAGTGTCAGGTCTATGACAGCTTTTAAAAAAAAGCTGGATGATTTCCTCAGTACACACAACATTGTTGGTTAGAAGTGACATAGTGACAAAATGTATTATTGGTGCAGGAAGGTTGAACTAGATGCACCTAGGTCTTTTTTTAACATGCACTACAGTTCGAAAGTTTAGGGTCACTTAGATATTTACTTATTTTTGAAAGAAAAGCACATTTTTTTCAATGAAATTAACATTAAATTAAGCAGAAATACACTCTGCCCATTGTTAATGTGGTAAATGACTATTCTAGCTGCAAATGTCTGGTTTTGAATGCAATATCTACATAGGTGTATAGAGGCCCATTTCCAACAACCACCAATCCAGTGTTCTAATGGTACATTGTGTTTGCTAACTGTGTTAGAAGGCTAATAGATGATTAGAAATCCCTTGAAAACCCTTGTACAAGTATGTTAGCACAGCTTAAAACAGCTTTGCTGATTAGAGAAGCTATAAAACTGACCTTCCTTTGAACTAATTGAGAATCTGGAGCATTACATTTGTTGGTTCCATTAAACTCTCAAAATGGCCAGAAAAAGAACTTTCATGTGAAATTCGACAGTCTACTCTTGTTCTTAGAATTGAAGGATATTTCATGCGAGAAATTGCGAAGAAGCGAAACATTTCCTACAACGGTGTGTACTAGTCCCTTCAGAGGAGAGCACAACCAGGCTCTAACCAGAGTAGAAAGGGAAGTGGGAGGCCCCGCTGCACAACTGAGCAACAAGACACGTACATTAGTCTCTAGTTTAAAAAATCAATGCCTCACAGGTCCTCAAATGGCTTTCTTTAAATAGTACCCACAAAACACCAGTGTCAACGTCTACAGTGAAGAGGTGTCCCTGGGATGCTGGCCTTCAGGGCAGAGTGGCAAAAAAAAGCCATATTTGAGACTGGCTAATAAAAGGAAAAGATTAATATGGGCAAAAGGACACAGACATTGGAAAGAGGAAGACTGGAAAAAAGTGTTATGGGCAGACAAATTGAAGTTTGAGGTGTTTGGATGACACAGAAGAACTTTTGTGAGATACCGAACTACTGAAAAGATGCTGGAAGGACTGCCTGACGCCATCTGTCAAGAATGTGATGGTCTGGGGTTGCTTTGGTGCTGGTAAAGTAGGAGATTTGTACAATGTAAAAGGGATTTTGAACAAGGAAGGCTATCACTCCGTTTTGCAATGCCATGCCATACCCTGTGGACAGTGCTTGATTGGAGCCAATGTCATCTTGCAACAGAACAATGACCCAAAGCACACCTCCAAATTATGCATGAACTATTTAGGGAAGAAGCAGGCAGCTGGCATTCTATCAGTAATGGAGTGGCCAGCCCAGTCACCAGACCTCAACCCTATTGAGCTGTTGTGGGAGCAGCTTGACAGTATAATACGCAAAAAACTGCCCATCAAGCCAATCCAACTTGTGGGATTGGCTTCTGAAAGCATGGGGTGAAATGTCTCCAGATTACCTCAGCAAATTAACAGCTACAATGCCAAAGGTCTGCAAAGCTGTAATTGCTGCAAAGGGAGCATTCTTTGACAATAGCAAAGTTTGAAGGATAAAATTATTATTTCAAGTAATAATCATTATTTCTAACCTAGTCAATGTTTGCACTATATATTCTATTCATTATGCAACAATTATTTGATAAATAAAAGTATGATTTTTCATGGAAAAGACAAAATTGTCTGGGTGACCCCAAACGTTTGAACTGTAGTGAATGCAACTATGTAAGACTACTTAGGTCTCCATCTCACATGGTATAACATAGTATCTTAAGACATATACACACACAGAGAAAACAGGCATTGCATAAAATAGACCTTTAAATATACTGTGAAACTGAGCTTAGAGAGAAAATCCTTAATTAGTTTATGTAAGTGGTTTGAAAGTTTTATAGTCCCAATATCCATGTAAATCAGTGACCTGGTGCTCTCATTGCCTCTGAAACAGATTCCTCAGATTTTGTAGTAAGTCATAAATACTCCTTACAGATTTACGCGTGTAAATGTGTAAACAATATCAAAGACTGTAATAAGTTTATGTTCACAAACCCTTTTATGCATTTGTGATTTGAAATTGCCTTCTAATATGACAACTTTCATATTGTTTAGGTTGTGTGCTGGACCACATGACTGTTAGATATTCCCCCTAAATGACCATAATTACACTCAATGATAATAAATACACAAAACATGAGATTGGATGTATAAATGGCTACAGTTTTACTTAAAATCTCAGGATTATAATCACCATAGTAGGAGTCAGACGAGGTGCTACAACACAGGGTTTACCAGATGCTGCGATATCGCAGCAGTCCGACATACCACACCAGTCCAGACAGCTGTAAAGATATTACCATACTACGTTCTTCAGGCTGCCCCCCCCTCCCATAGCCGAGCCTGTTCACCACTACGAAATTTTAAATCCTGTATAGATCAAATTAGTCCACCATAATTTGCCTGCAACCTCCACCTGACTCCTAAATCGCCACTAACAGGACATTTGACACCTTAAATGGATTCAACCTAAAACAAAATGAGATTGGAGCGTGCAAGAGACACTAGTCTGTATGGAAAATACACTGTTTCCCCTGATACCTGTATGGAAATTCTCTACAACGTGATTGTACCCAGTGTGAATAATGGGGAAGGAAATCTCAGATTTTTTAAACCCAGTGTTATTTATAGAAACAAATGAAGCAATATACATATTACATCAACAATAAAAGTATCCATGAAAATAGCACTTATGGTTATTTCAATTCAATGAAAATAAACCTATAGAAGGAAAAAGCCATGACTGCTTCCATAACATCTCTACATAGATAAGACAAGAATTCCATTCCCTTATAAATTCCCCTCCTCCCAGCAAGCTCCAGGCCACATCCTGTGCTCTTCCTATAATGCAGCATCTCCCCTTCCTAAAAATGTACACCACTATGCAAAAACTAAACCCTAGGAGTGCATTATGGGTCTACCCTTCTCATAGTCATGGTCCCCCTACGCTTATGGCTCTTTACAGTGCAGGCACGATACACAAGTGCAGGTTTGCAGCGCGTCAAGTTGCAAGGGTAAGTTTCTGGCGTAAAACACACATCCGTGCCGCCGGTATGTGTTTGGTACGTTTTTGCACGTACCGGCGGCATGGAGACACGTACACCAATGCTACCCTATGGTAGCAGGCACACACACGTAAAACCACACGGAATGTGTGTCCGTGTCGTTTGTACCTGTGCGCGTTTTCCAACAAGCTCGACATGTCCACGCTTTCTCCGGCATCACAGGTGTCACACGGATGTAGTGTGGATGCGGTCCCGTGTGACACGCGTCGGAGAAAACTCACGTGTCAGAGAAAAAAAAAATCTTTACTCACCTTCTCCAGCCCTGCTGTCTCTGCCGCTGCTGTCACTTGTTGCCGACCGCCGCTCATTTAATATTCACTTCACTGCAGCCGGCAGCAGCAGCAGTAGGGAGTCGGCAGGGATGGAGACCGAAGATCAGCACCACGGACAGCAGCAAGGGCCACGTGAGTTTGCAAATTACCGGTTCTCCGTGTGTTATCACGGATAGCACACGAAGAACACACATGGCCCGCACGTACCGGAGACACATACTTTCCAAAAGCAACACGCAGGGAAAATACGTGTCTCGCGGCACGTGCGTGATTTTCACGGATGTGTGTCAGAGGCCTCTCTTAGTGTATCCTTGGGCATTGAGGTTCAGATCATGTTGTTTATTAACCACTTTACAACCATTGACGTATCTATACTTCATGGAAGGGAAGTATTTCCCGACCAAACATGTATAGTTAAGTCATGGTGATCGTGGGGTACAGGATCTGTGCCCAGCGCAATTGCCGCTGGGATTCGGCGTTTCTGACAGATGAGACCTGACCCTTACTGTCAAGGACGTTGCCCACATCATCCCTGGCTGTTTAATGCCCAAAATACCCTAAATGCCGTGATCAATATCGATTGCTGCACTTACGGGATTAAGATTGGAATCACACTCCCTCTCCCCACCGATTGGTGCCCTTGCGATGTAATCGCGAGGGCTTGATCGTCTCCAAAGTCACCAGATTACATAAGCCTCAGTGATCATGCCTGCAGCTTGATCATTGAGGCTTCTCAAAGGGCAGCTCTGACATCTGCATTGCATTGCAATGATTGATCATTGCAGTACAGTGTTGCTGCAATCAGAGTAGCTAATGGTAATGTCTAGGGATGAGCGAATGTATTCGACACTATTCGGTATCCGACGGATATTGAGGTATTCGCACTATTCGCTATCTGACGAATAAAACAGTATCCGTTCCGATACTTTCAGTTTCATTTCTGACTTTCTGATGCTTGTTGTGCAGCCAATGAACACATCTGATGTTGCTTGCCCTCACAGTACCGCCGAAGCCATCTTTGTTGTGGTGTTACTGTGATTGGCTTGGCCACACAGTGTCATAGGGGCTATATAAGTCATCAGCCTTTTGATCTTTCTCTGTCTCTGTCTATGTCGGTCAGTCGGTCTCTCCCTCTCTCTTTCATACTCACCGGTCACTGGCGTGGCTTTGCACAGCTGTCACACTGCTCTGGCAGCTTCTCCTGCTTTTGAAAATGCCGGCCGCTCATTATTCCATCTCATTTTTCCTGCTTCACCCGCCTACTGGCGCCTATGATTGGTTGCATTCAGACGAGTCCCCACACTGAGTGACAACTGTCTCTCTGCAACCAATCACAGCAGCAGGTGGGCGGGTGTATATCATGCAATAACGTAAATAAATAATTTTAAAAAGACATGCGGTCCGCCCAATTTTGATGCCAGTCAAGTTAAAGCCACACAGCTGGTATTCTCAGGATGGGCAGCCCCACGTTATGGGGAGCTCCCCAGCTTAAAAATATCAGCCGCCAGGAATTGCCGCATCCATTAGATGTGACAGTCCCGGGACTCTACCCAGCTCATGCCAAATTGCTGTGGTGCGGTGGCAATTGGGGTAATAAGGAGTTAATGGCAGCCCATAACTGCCACTGAGTTCTAGGTTAATCATGGCAGGCGTCTATGAGACACCTTCCATGATTAACCTGTAAGTTAAAGAAAATAAACACATACACCCAAAAAATCCTTTGTTTGGAATAAAAGAAAAATCACTCTTTCCCCACTTTTTTAAAATCCCCAAACACCTTTCCAGGTCTGGCATAATCCACACGAGGTCCCAAGACGCATACAACTCTGATACATGAAGCCTACAGGAGCAGAGCAACTGAAGTGAGTCGCATTATCAGCGGTGACGTCAGTCAGGTAATCTGAGCGACGTCACCGTTGATACCCTGAGTGACTGAGGTGAGTCGCGCTATTTGCAGTCACCGGTGAGTCTTCACCTGTGATCGCAAATCAGGCTGCGGCACACAGACAGCCACGAGATGACAATGAAGCCGGGTGAAGTTCATCCAAGTTCATTCTTATCGTGCGGCTCTGTCTCACAGCCAGCCGTGCTCTATGGAAATGTAGCAGAGCCGAGTGGGACCGCACTGTCAAAAATGCAACCAAAATGCATTCAAAATGCATCTAAAATGCAGCGTTTTGGATGCTTTTTGAAACGCACATGCAGTGTAAAGTTTGAGGAAGGGAATGTGAATGAGCAGAGCTGCAGTGTAAAGCATGGGAAAGGGGAGAGAGAGAGAGACCAGGCATAATTCCACCACAGCCATTCTCAAAGCAGGACGCTGAGCTCACAGCCACTCTATGCTCATGCGGCCAGAATTTATTGTGAAGGAGGAGGGATCGTGGGGGATCAACGCTGCGCGAGGTACAGAGACACCGGGGAACACCGGGGGGTATGGGGAGTGACTTAGCTGGACCCGGGGAGGAGTTTTCTGTCGTATGTGTCATGGCAGAGGAAGAGGGCGAATGTGGGCGGCGCAGTGGTGTGCGCGCTGCCATCTTGGATGATCGGGAG